>NC_090246.1:23076337-23083837 GCF_037325665.1 Littorina saxatilis
TAAACTCACACAGTCTCTCTGGGCTGTAAATACAGCATTACGTCCCTTTACTGAGTAGGCCGGCTCTTGTCACTGCATGGTAATCTAGGCTCTTGAAACGTAATGTGCAAGTCTGTGCGCTATATTGATGTGATTGATTGTTGCAAAATCTTGATTCAAATTAAAGATGATTTCAGCCTGTTGTAACAAACTAACACTCTACTCTGAGAAAAAAAATCATTGTGTTCAAAATAGATCGAGACAGCAGCAACTGAGAGAATTGTTACACAGTGTACCCCCACACCCCCAATTCAAGACTTCCCCTGTATAAGACCTTGCTTTTTCATCATATACCTTATTCATGACCTGTGAAAAGGTATACTTTTTTGTGCCAGTCGAAGGGTTGCCATTTCTAGAACGAGGCAGCTCGTTTCCGGAAATGCGGCGCTTTGTTGGAAATCAAATGAGGTTTCGGGAAATCCCAATTATTCCAACTCTGCCCCGGATTCTTACTTTGCGCCCAACATGCATACGACATGTGTAAAGGAGTAAGCGAGAGTTATACGGAACCAATCTCCTTGCACCTGGGAGAATAACGAACATTGAAATGAACAAGCGACTTGCTTCTCATTTGTGGGTATACGAGTGCGGTCTCGTCGAACAATGATCTATCTGTTGCAAAAGTCATATTTTGGTGAAACATGCATCTTGCTCCCCACTCTGCATCTGCATTCATTGAGAAGGACGCAGCAAGCAAAAACTTCTGGCTAACAGGGCTTTACAGAAAATATCGATGTTATATGAAGTCTTATATCGCGCACGTATCTCCAGACTCGGGCGCAGGGATCTATTTATGCCGTGTGAGATGGAATTTGTTACACAATACATCACGCATTCACATCGACCAGCAGATCGCAGCCATTTCGGCGCATATCCTACTTTTCACGGCCTATTATTCCAAGTCACACGGGTATTTTGGTGGACATTTTTTTTTTATCTATGCCTGTACAATTTTGCCAGAAAAGACCCTTTTGTCAATCGTGGGATCTTTAACGTGCACACCCCAATGTAGTGTACACGAAGGGACCTCGGTTTTTCGTCTCATCCGAAAGACTAGCACTTGAACCCACCACCTAGGTTAGGAAAGGGGGTAGAAAATTGCTAACGCACTGACCCAGGGTCGAACTCGCAACCTCTCGCTTCCGAGCGCAAGTGCGTTACCACTCGGCCACCCAGTCCTCATGTAACTTGAGAAATGCCAATACTGTTAGCACGATTTACCAAGTAGTATCATTTGTCATTATAAACAAAATAGCAAACTAAATTGAGTAAAGAATGTGAGAAGTCTCCGTTCAAGAAAAAGAATTACACACTGATGGAGTGTGGGGAGTATCCATTCAACAAAAAATTAATAAACACAGTAGTAAAATAGGGAATGTGGGGAGTATCCATTTAGAAAAATTAAACACGCAAGTGAAATAGAGAATGCGGGAAGTATCCATTCAGAAAAAATACACGAGTAGAATATGGAATGCGGGGAGTATCTATTCAGACAAATAAACACACACGTGGAAATTGGAAATGTGTGGAGTATCCATTCAGAAAAAATAAACACACTAGTAGAATAGGGAATGTGGGGAGTATCTATTCAGACAAATAAACACACACGTCGATATTGGAAATGTGTGGAGTATCCATTCAGAAAAAATAAACACACTAGTAGAATAGGGAATGTGGGGAAAATCCATTCAGAAAAAAGAACACATTAGTGGTATCCATTCTGAAGAAAAAAAAACCACTAGTGGAATAGGGAATGTGGGAAGTATCCATTCACAAAAATAAACACACTCGTGGAAATTGGGAATGTGGGAAGTATCCATTCACAAAAATAAACACACTCGTTAAAATTGGGAATGTGGGAAGTATCCATTCACAAAAATAAACACACTCGTGGAAATTGGGAATGTGGGAAGTATCCATTCACAAAAATAAACACACTCGTAGAAATTGGGAATGTGGGAAGTATCCATTCACAAAAATAAACACACTCGTGGAAATTGGGAATGTGGGAAGTATCCCTTCACAAAAATAAACACACTCCTGGAAATTGGGAATGTGGGAAATATCCATTCACAAAAATAAACACACTCGTGGAAATTGGGAATGTGGCAAGTATCCATTCACCAAAATAAACACACTCGTGGAAATTGGGAATGTGGGGAGTATCCCTTCACAAAATTAAACACACTCGTGGAAATTGGGAATGTGGGAAGTATCTATTCAGATAATGTAACACGCTCATTAACCAGTCGGGGAACGTGTGAGGTATTCCCTCATTAAAAATAAAACATAAACGGAATAAGAAAGATAGGGATTTATTTGTACTCACCGACAAGGTCGTAGACTCCGTTTCTTCGGACCACAAGAGGGCCACCGCTGTCACCCTGCGATGAACATTGAGAAACGTTATTGACGCTGACGCTTTCAAAACCAACCAGTTTTTCCATCATTATTTTCTTTCTTGTGATAGTTGTATGAGTCAAAAGTTAATTACCGTGCTCAGAGAGGTTACCTTTTGACCAACACAGTCTGCCCCGAATGAGAACAACACGCACACACTTGTGAATTTTCGATCGTAAAGTCTCTCTCTCTCTCTCTCTCTCTCTCTCTCTCTCTCTCTCTCTCTCTCTCTCTCTCTCTCTCTCTCTCTCTCTCTCTCTCTCTCTCTCTCTCTCTCTCTCTTCAATACACACAAACGCAGCCATAGAAACAGACGGTCAGACCGACCGACAGACAGACCGACCAACCGACCGACAGACAGACAGACAGACAGACACAGACACACAGACAACCAGACACACAAACACAGACACAGACACAGATACAGACATACTCACACTCACGCAACACACACACACACACACACACACACACACACACACACAAACACACACACACACACACACACACACCGCGACACACACACACACACACCGCGACACACACACACACACACACACACACACACACACACACAGCGACACACACACACACACACACCGCCACACACACACACACACACACACACACACACACACACCGCGAAACAACAAAGCGCCACGCACACAACACGTACTCGGTTAGACAGAAGTACAACACAAACTTAGAATGAGGCAATAATTGTAGAAACCTGGCAGGCGTCGACCCCACCGACACCGATAAATCCGGCACACATCATGGAACTGGCCCTGAATGAACTACCGTAAGCCCCTGCACAGGCCGAGTCACTGACCACAGGCTTGCTGGCCTCCTGGAGGATGTTGGACACAGATCCACCTGAAATATTATAAGATGTTTATTGGCTTGTTGGCAGATCAGCTTTTTTGTTACATTTAGTCAAGTTTTGACTAAATGTTTTAACGTAGAGGGGGGAATCGAGACGAGGGTCGTGGTGTATGTGCGTGCGTGCGTGCGTGTGTGTGTGTGTGTCTGTGTGTGTGTGTGTGTAGAGCGATTTAGACTAAACTACTGGACCGATCTTTATGAAATTTGACATGAGAGTTCCTGGGTATGATATCCCCGAACGTTTTTTTCATTTTTTTGATAAATGTCTTTGATGACGTCATATCCGGCTTTTCGTGAAAGTTGAGGCGGCACTGTCACGCTCTCATTTTTCAACCAAATTGGTTGAAATTTTGGTCAAGTAGTCTTCGACGAAGCCCGGACTTCGATATTGCATTTCAGCGTGGTGGCTTAAAAATTAATTAATGACTTTGGTCATTAAAAATCTGAAAATTGTAAAAAATAAAAATGTATAAAACGATCCAAATTTACGTTTATCTTATTCTCCATCCTTTTCTGATTTCAAAAACATATAAATATGTTATATTTGGATTAAAAACAAGCTCTGAAAATTAAAAATATAAAAATTATTATCAAAATTAAAATTTCGATATCAATTTAAAAACACTTTCATCTTATTCCTTGTCGGTTTCTGATTCCAAAAACATATAGATATGATATGTTTGGATTAAAAACACGCTCAGAAAGTTAAAACGAAGAGAGGTACAGAAAAGCGTGCTATCCTTCTCAGCGCAACTACTAAACCGCTCTTCTTGTCAATTTCACTGCCTTTGCCATGAGCAGTGGAGTGACGATGCTACGAGTATACGGTCTTGCTGCGTTGCATTGCGTTCAGTTTCATTCTGTGACTTCGACAGCTACTTGACTATATGTTGTATTTTCGCCTTTCGCGACTTGCTGACCCTCTCTCTGTTGGTGCCACACGACAGAAAAGATATTTTCTACACTCTCGTGGTTCCAGACGAGAGAAAAGCAATTCCCTTGCGCTTGGGCTTGACTGTCTGCCATGTTCCTATTGCAAGTTTGTTTGAAGACAACACAATAAGCCTACACTCTCTCTGGTGGCGCCACACGACAAAAAAAGAAATAAGCCTGCACTCTCTCTGGTGGTGCCACACGACAGAAAAGCACTAACTCTACACTCTCTCTGGTGTTTGTCACACCACCGAGGAGCAATAACCCTACGCTCTCTCTCTCTCTCTAGTGGTTTTACACGACAGAAAAGCAATAAGCTTTCACTCTCTCTGGTGGTGCCACACGACAGAAAAGCACTAACCCTACACTCTCTCTGGTGGTGCCACACGACTGAAGAGCAAGAACCCTACGCTCTCTCTCTAGTGGTTCTACACGACAGAAAATGATAATAATAATAATAATGATAAATGAGCATTTATATTGCGCAACATCATTACTTTACAATTATGCTCTTTGCGCCTGACACATTTAAAATTAAAACACAGTTATAAATGCAAACATTTACATCTACATTCATAGTCAACAACGCTTAATTAAAAGCATACACCATTAAACATACATTGCACAAAATTCGTCCACTAACTAAGTAATAAAAACATGAATAAAATAGGTAGTGAAATACCAGCAGAATACCCTTAATCAGACAGAACATGTTATCAACAATACTGAAAAACAGCCCGAGATGTTTATATACATTATCACATTATCACTAAAATAACAAGAAACGCAATAAGCCTTCACTCTCTCTGGTTGGTGCCACACGACTGAAGAGCAATAACCCTACATTCTCTCTCTAGTGGTTCTACACGACCGACAAGCAATCCCTGTCACCCTCTGAAGTGATGCCACACGACAGAAAATCAATCCCTGTCACCCTCTGTAGTGGTGCCACACGACAGAAAAGCAATCTCTGTCACCCTCTGTAGTGGTGCCACACGACAGAAAAGTAATCCCTGTCACCCTCTGTAGTGATGCAACACGACAGAAAAGCAATCCCTGTCACCCTCTGTAGTGGTGCCACACGACAGAAAAGCAATCCCTGTCACCCTCTGTAGTGGTGCCACACGACAGAAAAGCAATCCCTGTCACCCTCTGTAGTGGTGCCACACGACAGAAAAGCAATCCCTGTCATCCTCTGTAGTGGTGCCACACAACAGAAAAACAATCCCTGTCACCCTCTGTAGTTGTGCCACACGACAGAAAAACAATCCCTGTCACCCTCTGTAGTTGTGCCACACGACAGAAAAACAATCCCTGTCACCCTCTGTAGTTGTGCCTCACGACAGAAAAACAATCCCTGTCAACCTCTGTAGTGGTGCCACACAACAGAAAAACAATCCCTGTCACCCTCTGTAGTGGTGCCTCACGACAGAGAAACAATCCCTGTCACCCTCTGTAGTGGTGCCTCACGACAGAAAAACAATCCATGTCACCCTCTGTAGTGGTGCCTCACGACAGAAAAACAATCACTGTCACCCTCTGTAGTGATACCACACAACAGAAAAACAATCCCTGTCACCCTCTGTAGTGGTGCCTCACGACAGAAAAACAATCCCTGTCACCCTCTGTAGTGATGCCACACAACAGAAAAAGCAATCCCTCTCCTTCTCTACAGTGGTGCCTTACGACAGAAAATCAATCCCTCTCACCCTCCCTGGTAGTTCCCCAGCCAATGACAGTAGCCGTTTCCCCGCTGTTGTAGTTGCTGTTGGGGATGCATACGGCTTGCACCGCGTTAGTCAGGGTGGGCTGGGAGGCGAAGGTCAAGATTGCGATGTCGTTGGCGTAGGTGTTGGAGTTGTAACTGGGGTGCCGGGTCACCCTGGAGAATGAGAGTTTCTGGGCGTAGGGCTTGTTGTTAAGGTTGAGCACGTTGTTGTGAGCACCGCACACCACCTGGTAACTTTCATGAGCATTAGCACTGTAAAAAAAGCACCAACCAAATATTAAGACATGTTGAATACGGATGTGGATTGAGTAGTGAACGCTGAGCTAAAACACACACAAACACTCACACACACACACTTACACTTACACACACACACACACACACACACACACACACAACACACACACACACACACACACACGAACACACGAACACACACACAAACACACACACACACACACACACACACACACACACACTTACACATATATAAATAGTACACACACACACACACATACACACACATATACATCTTCACGTACTGTTATTATTTTAACAGGCATACATGTTTTTGCAACACGAGCACAGAAACACACAAACACAAACAATAACATAACAAAGATAAGGAGATAAAGAGTTTCAGGAGTAATGAAATATGTTTTAAAATGTCAATCCTGCAGTTGGCTTCAATTGAACACTTATTACGTGTTGCAAAAACATGTATGCCTGTTAAAATAATAACAGTACGTGAAGATGATGCCCCATGGATGACTGAACAGATTTTACAATTACGAAAAGCACAAAGTTGTATACATCAAGTTGCTAAGCGCTTAAATACACATGAGCAGTGGGCATTATTCCGCCTGACCAGAAATCAGTATACAGATGAAATTCGTAAACGAAAAAGAGATTATTGTTTAGAACTTGATGAGAGGATAAATTGTAAACAGAACTTCGGAAGCAAAAATTGGTGCTAACTTGTTAATTCCTTTTTGAAGAAAAAGGTGTTGCATGTAACGAAATCCCACCGCTAGAGGATAATGAAAAAAATATTGATAACATTTTTGAAAAAACATTTTGTTTAAAGGCACAGTAAGCCTCCCGTAAACCATCACAGATACTGTCAGGCTTTTACACACAGTACAAACACCCTTCCATTTAAACACTCACCAAACGGGAACATCCTAGGTGCCCTACGTGAAGAGCGAGCAATTTTCAAAGAATTTATTTTTGCGTTGTTTATCTTACCCCTGAGCCATCGTGAACCCGTGTGATCCAGTTTCCCTTTTTCACAATGCAGTCGTCAGTTTGTAATTTGAATGCGGCTCGCTGTGAGCTTATCTGCAATAGCACGTTATTATGTACCTCTGACCGTTTTCACGAAACAAACGAATGTGGTTCATAAGAACTCGAGCGATGGCTTTTGACTGCCTATAAACCGTCGTCTGCAAGGAAAAACCACGACCTTGCGTGACCCTGCTTCCGGGCTTTTCTTTTTTCAAACTTTCAAAACT
>NC_090246.1:23088837-23091337 GCF_037325665.1 Littorina saxatilis
CACATTGAAACACTAACGATGAATGGCCAGAAACAGCAATTAGCAGCACATTGAAACACTAACGATGAATGGCCAGAAACAGCAATTAGCAGCACATTGAAACACTAACGATGAATGGCCAGAAACAGCAATTAGCAGCACAGTGGAACACTTACGATGAATGTCCGGAAACAGCAATTAGCAGCACATTGAAACACTAACGATGAATGGCCAGAAACAGCAATTAGCAGCACAGTGGAACACTTACGATGAATGTCCGGAAACAGCCACTAGAAGCACATTGAAACACTAACGATGAATGACCAGGAATAGCAATTGGAAGCACAGTGGAACACTTACATAACACGGTCAGCAGTCGCAATTGGAAGCACAGTAACAATCGTACGATGAAGGGCCAGAAATAGCAATTGGAAGCACAGTGAAACACGTACGATGAATGGCTAGAAACAGCAATTAGAAGCACATTGAAACACTAACGATGAATAGCTAGAAACCGCCACTAGAAGCACATTGAAACACTAACGATGAATGGCCAGAAACCGCCACTAGAAGCACATTGAAACACTAACGATGAATGGCCAGAAACCGCCACTAGAAGCACATTGAAACACTAACGATGAATGGCCAGAAACAGCAATTAGAAGCACATTGAAACACTAATGATGAAGGACCAGGAATAGCAATTTGAAGCACAATGAAACACTTACGATGAAGGACCAGGAATAGCAATTGGAAGCACAGTGAAACACGTACGATGAATGGCTAGAAATAGCCACTAGTAGCACATTGAAACACTAACGATGAATGGCCAGAAACCGCCACTAGAAGCACATTGAAACACTAACGATGAATGGCCAGAAACAGCAATTAGAAGCACATTGAAACACTAATGATGAAGGACCAGGAATAGCAATTTGAAGCACAATGAAACACTTACGATGAAGGACCAGGAATAGCAATTGGAAGCCCAGTAACGATCTTACGATGAAGGGCCAGAAATAGCAATTTGAAGCACAATGAAACACTTACGATGAAGGACCAGGAATAGCAATTGGAAGCCCAGTAACGATCTTACGATGAAGGACCAGGAATAGTAATTTGAAGCACAATGAAACACTTACGATGAAGGGCCAGGAATAGCAATTTGAAGCACAGTGAAACACTTACGATGAATGGCCAGAAATAGCAATTGGAAGCCCAGTAACGATCTTACGATGAAGGGCCAGAAATAGCAATTTGAAGCACAATGAAACACTTACGATGAAGGGCCAGGAATAGCGATTTGAAACACAGTGAAACACTTAGATGAATGGTCAGAAATAGCCATTTGAAGCACAGTAAAACACTTACGATGAAGGGCCAGGAATAGGGGGGGTTGACATCCCGACCCCCCACAATCACGGGCGCTACATCATCATCTCTGGCCAGAGGGCGCTGGCCGCAGCCATCGGCGTCGATCTTCAAATTCTTAGTGGAAGTGGGAATAGCCACAGCCACGCCTGTGAAAATGCAATACTATTATCGTATATTTTTCGTTATTTGTATTTTTGACCCAGATATGACATTTGACGGTCTAGATTTGTTTGAAATATAATACAAGGTGACCCAAAATAAATGCCACCCACTGAAATGCTTATACTTCCCACATCTGTTCAGCGAATTACTTCATATTAATGTGGTGTACATTAGCGTTGAAGTTGGGACGATAAATGCACAAAAGTTCTAAGTATACATGTCAAGCTAAAACAAAAGCAATAAAAAAAAAATTAAACACCACCACGCCTGCGAACATGCAACACTATATTGTATTCATTGCTTCCTGAGATCGTATCTATAACCATGTGCTAATATTGCACTGCAATCTCTCCATGTAAGAAAATAAAGTTGATTCGATTTGATTTGATTTGCTTTGATATGCTGTTCGGAATACAATGGTATTGTACCCGACTCACGTTCTGCAACTGCAAGTAGATATTCCAGTACAGAGAATTGCATAGGAGTTTGGCAAAAAATGTTGTATTAAAGCAGATGGGAGTAGTCGAAGACGTGATGTGTCATTCATGCCAAGATGAGGATATTCGACATTATTTATTGACGTGCCATTATATACGTTAATTTTGGAATGATTTGTGGAATTTTGTCAAAAGTTATTGTCACAATGCTGATAACATTTCTTTTAATGTGGAGTTTATTTTGTTTGGTAGTGATCAAAAATGTTAAAAGTAGTAAAGTTTTTTATTTTATAATATTAAATGTCAACTTTTTATTTATAAATGTAAGTATGCAACTGTACAGTTGTTCCCACACTGGTAGCGTTTACAAAAGATTTGAGAAAGAGTTATTTGATTGAAGAACATTTCAGTACATTAATTTTACATTTTATAAATTTTCTCTGGAGTGCTACCCATTTAAACCTCTGATATTGTCAAATGATTGATTCTTGTTTGTGTTTCTGGTTGAGTTTGATAAGATGATGAATTTGTTGTTGATATAGATTTTA
>NC_090246.1:23096337-23108837 GCF_037325665.1 Littorina saxatilis
AACGGCCAATACATGTTCTTCGTCAGGGTCGACATCTCCAAAGATTGCTTCGGGGTGGATCTGAGGCTCAACGGTAAACGGGTGGCTGCCGCCAACAACGACGGTTACGTCAGCAGTCACGTGAACGCTGGGGTGGCCTTGAACCTCAAGGTCGGCGATGTCGTCACTGTGACGTTCTATTCATCTCAGGGTGTTGTCGACGCTGGGATTGAGTCTGTGTTCACGGGGTTTCTGCTCGCTTGACAGTGAATATACCGTGCTGTCGGTGACAGGATGTAAGTGTGTGAGCTTGCTTCCATATCATGTCTTGTAATTTCTGCCTCACCTTGACTGTTGTCCTGTAAATATGTGTTGCTATAACTGTACGTAGCGAATTCTAGCATCCAAAACATACACCACAATATTTTTGTTACACACAATCTAGCACACTAAGAAACACACAGGGTTTCCTCTGAATACCGAGGTCAGCCAGTAATGTAGGCAAATGTATTTGAACACAACGCGAGGCATAGACTAACTGATTGTGCAACATTACATAGGGCCAGAGTAAAGTAAAGATAGTTGCTCTCCTTGGCAATCTTCAGTCTCCCCCTACGAACTCCAAATGAGAATACGGACCCTCTTAGGGCTCCGGTTACAAACACTTTCTTGACAAGATTTTAGTACTATCTCACGCTTTTGTTTTTGAGAAACCTGGTAGTGTGTTGGAAATGATCGACTCTCTTGTTGTTATTTAAATGTTCAAATGAAAGAATTAAATATAAACGGAAGATTTTGTTAGGAAATTATTATTGTCACCACCCTAATGTTATTAAGTATTATGATTGAATAAAAAGTAAAGCAGAGGTTAATTGAAACGATTGTTTCAATTTGTTTCACGCATCTTAAGTTTGTTTTGTTAATTTAGGATAGAATGGTATTGTGTATGGATTTGGCATGATATTTCTATTTGTAATGATTTGTATTTAGTATCTCTGCATGCTTGTTTTTTATTGGATTAATTTTGTTGCTGTGAGGTTTCTAAGCCCCCCCCCCCCCCCCTGGGGGCCAAAACCTTATCAAAAACTTGTGAAACTTGTACTACCCAGCGGCCCTCGCATCAGACTACAATGGAAGCCCCCTTTTCAACCCCTCCTTTTTAGACATCTGCCCTTTTAGGACTCTACTTTTTTTTCAAACGTTCTGCTCATAACATCTAGTATTTTACCTTTCCGACTGGTTCCTACATGGCGGAAAGCATGCAAGTACGCATGAACTTCGCGTAAATACCTAGTGGAAGAGGTAGCGAATTTTGATACCCTGGCCTGTACAGTCCGAATGATGTTATCGCTTATAAACTAGCAAGACAATTCGCAGGATTCTTGAAGGTAACCTACAAGTACAGTGCTTTTATTTGTCATGCAGGACCCAATGAGAAATATGTATCGCATTTTCTGCAATACGGATTAAAGAATGTTTGTATAGATTTTCTGTGACGTATTATGAAAGTCCGTCCGTCCGTCTGTCTGTCTGTCTGTCTGTCTGTCTGTCTGTCTGTCTGTCTGTCTGTCTGTCTGTCTGTCTGTCTGTTTGTCTGTCGGTCTTTCAGTCTGTCTGTCTGTCTGTCTGTTTGTCTGTCGGTCTTTCAGTCTGTCTGTCTGTCTGTCTGTCTGTCTGTCTGTCTTTCTGTCTGTCTTTCTGTCTGTCTTTCTGTCTGTCTTTCTGTCTGTCTTTCTGTCTGTTTGTCTGTCTGTCTGTTTGTCTGTATCTTTCTGTCATTCTCTGTCTGTCTGTCTGTCTGTCTGTCTGTCTGTCTGTCTGTCTCTCTCTCTCTCTCTCTCTCTCTCTCTCTCTCTCTCTCTCTCTCTCTCTCTTTTGTTCCGGATTCTCTCAGTCACTCATCCGGTCGCTTTCTCACTTGTAAGGAGCAACCAAAAAAGAAATAAAACAACGTTTATTAGTGACATCACAGCTCAAACGCAAACTCAAAAATGACAAATGCCTTTCGGAACAACCTGTCAAGTCAAGTATTGATGCATCTGAATTACGCTGTGCAACGCAGATCAACTTAGCACGTGAAATCGAACACAGTTTAGTTGATCTTGCCATTGAGCCAGCTTCTGTATTGGTACACGTCAGCGTACACACCCGGGTATTCAGGACGGGCACATCCATATCCCCAGCTCACCACACCTGTGCATGTGTGATATATTAATATTGAAGTGTATTAACTACATTTGATGCGACATAGAAAAAAGGGAGGGTGACAGAAATATTTAACATCAGGATTAAAATTGGTTAATAAAAAAAAGTCAAAATACAAGGAAACTAATGTGTGTTAATATCCAGAAGACAAGCTACAACACTGAATTTAAAATATAAGAAAGAAAAAGGGGAAAATATTGCTTTGAAAGATTAAAATATTAGGGGGGGTGGGGGGGACTTCTAATTGAGAAAAAAAAGAAAATGCAATGAAATCGAAAGTGCAAAAGGAACGACAACCACTGAAAATAAACAAGAAAGGACATAGACAGAAAGGATGACAATAAAGCGTGAAAAGGAACCACGGGCACTAACAACTGTATCAGGTATTAGGGGTAGGAGTATCTTAAGCCTGTAGATGTAGTGATGTTTAGGAGACACCTACCCCCTACCCCCGTCCCACACAACAAACCCGTGCCATGCGCATATAGAAACAACAAAGGAACAACCAAAACTAGGTTGACAAACACAAATACTTATGACAATGATCTGTTGACAACAGCAACGCTACAGATACAATGTTTGGAGACAAAGTAGACTGTGGACAATCTGAATGACAGCAACAAAACAGAAACATCTTTTGGTGATACAAGTTTCATACTGTGGATAACCTGTATCGCAGCAACAAATCATCTATACAACTTTTGGTGACAAAGCAGACTGTTGACAACCGGAATCACAGCAACAAAACAGATACAACATTTGATAACAAAGCAAACTCTAGAAAACCTGAATTACAGCAACAAACAGATACAACGTTTGGTGACAAAGTAGACTTAAAAACCCGAATGAAAACAACAAAACAGATACAACTCTTGGTGACAAAGCAGACCGTTGACAACCTAAATCACAGCATCAAAACAGATACAACGTTTGGTAACAAAGCAGACTGTTCGAATGACAACAACAAAACCGATACAACTTTTTGTAACAAAGCAGACCGTTGACAACCCGAATGAAAACAACAAAACAGATACAACTCTTGGTGACAAATCAGACTCTAGAAAACCTGAATGACAACAACAAAACAGCAACAACTTTTGGTAACAAAGCAGACCGTTGACAATTCGAATGACAACAACAAAACAGATACAACGTTTGGTAACAAAGCAAACTGTTGACAATTCGAATGACAACAACAAAACAGCAACAACTTTTGGTAACAAAACAGACCGTTGACAACCCGAATGAAAACAACAAAACAGATACAACTCTTGATGACAAAGCAGACTGTTGACAACCTACATGACAACAACAAAACAGATACAACTCTTGATGACAAAGCAGACTGTTGACAACCTGCATCACAGCATCACACGCAGAACACTCACCCACAAGCTCCCAGGCTCCGTTTCTGAAGGACACCATAGGACCGCCGCTGTCTCCCTGTGTAACACAATCATCACAAACAGTGAAATACGAGGCGATGCATTCCAAGGAATGTGAACAATAACCAGACTTCTGCCGAAACATTTTAAAAACGAGGTAGATCACAGAATGTTGCTAAACTCACTGTTCGGGTACACACAACATTAGTTTGTTCTTCGTCAGAGATTACTTGTAAATTCAAGTCACTTCGTCCCAGTCGGAAGCTAGCAGCAACTAGAGTAGCGGCTCCCAGGCGTTTGCATGTGTAGGTGTAATTAGTCACCTGCCTTTCTGACAAAATGGCTGAGGTCGTTTACGTATCACGGCGGTGACACAGAGGTGGGACATTGATACCATGTCCATCTCTAGGTCATCAAATAAGTTGACTCGTGTTAGTTCCGACCTGGATTAAAAACATGTGTACTGTTTGTACTGTGTGTGTGTGTGTGTGTATGTATGTATGTGTGTATGTGCGTGCGTGTGTGTATGTGTGTATGTGTGTGTGTGTGTATATGTGTGTGTGTATGTGTGTGTATGTGTGTATGCGTATGTGTGTATGTGTGTGTGTGTGTATGTGCGTGTGTGTGTTTGTGTGTGTGTGTGTGGGTGGGTGGGTGTGTGTGTATGTGTGTGTGTGTGTATGTGTGTGTGTGTGTGTGTGTGTGCGTGTGTGTTGGTATGTCTGTGTTTGTGTTTGTGTGTATGGTATTAGTTTTTGTGCGTGCGTATCTGAGTAAGTGTACATTTACAAACGTGCGTGTGTGCGTTAGTGACAATTGCTTGGTTTGCTTTATTTCAGATGTCTGCACAGGAATTGATAAATACTAACCAAATGCGACATGTACAAATACCGACAGAGTTTTGAAAACATGACAAACAATGTGTGTCATGACGTCCATTCTAAATTGTTCTAAATCGTGTACAAGATTACATTACAGATACAAAAATCTAAGCAGTAAAGTAAGCCAATTTTTTTTTCTTAGGTCAGTGCAAAGTTCGAAAAGTAACGATTGCAAAGATAGCGAGGTGCCCTGGTAAGTCTAAAGTAATCTGAATAGTGAAGGAACTCGATTTTAGGGTCAGTTTAGGGGAGTGCTTATCTTTGTCAAGAAGACCGTGAATTCAGTACTTTGAGACACTCAGTTAAAAGTACCCCTCCCTCTCTCTCTCTCTCTCTCTCTCTCTCTCTCTCTCTCTCTCTCTCTCTCTCTCTCTCTCTCTCTCTCTCTCTCTCTCTCTCTCTCTCTCTCTCTCTCTCTCTCTTTGTGTCTGTCTGTCTGTCTGTCTGTCTGTCTGTCTCTCTCTCTCTCTCTCTCTCTCTCTCTCTCTCTCTCTCTCTCTCTCTCTCTCACTCGCTTTCTCTCTCTACTACTACTACTACTACCACTACTACTACTACTACTGCTACAACTACTACTAATAATAATACTAAGAATAATACAAACATCAACTACATCAACAACAACAACAACAGCAACAATCAATCATACTGAGACACTGCAAGTAGCCAGTCCTACCTGGCAGACATCTTTGACACCTACGCTTAACAACAACAACAACAACAACAACAACAACAACAACAACAACAACAACAACAACAACAACAACAACAACAACAACAACAACAACAACGAATCAGACAAGCACACATCAAGTACCCACCTGGCAGGCGTCCTTGCCCCCTACGCCCAGCATGCCCGAGCAGACCATGGTGTTGGAGTCAAACTCATTGCCATAGGCGCTGCGACACTGAGTGGGGGGCAGGATAGGCTTGGACACCTCCATCAGGCGCCTGGCAGCGCTGCCACCTGTACAAACAACAGATACGGTGTGTGTGTGTGTGTGTGTATTTGTGTGTGGGTTTGTGTGTGTGTGTGTGTTTGTATGCGTGTGTGTGCGTGCGTGTGTGCGTCCGTGCGTGCGTGCGTGCGTGTGTGTGTGCGTGTGTGTGTGTGCATGCATGAGTCTGTGTCACGGTCTGTGTGTCTTCGGTGTGTATGTGGCTGTGTGTGTAACAGTAAAAACAAGCCACATAAAATAATATACTTCATTATCAATTTTAAACTTTTTTAAAACTATGAGTCTATTTTTTCATTGCTTCTGTTTTGTCCCACGACAGGGCACAGACAACACCGCCACAACTCTCCCCACATCATCTCAGTCTCACCTTCAGAGAGGGTGCCCCAGCCGATGACAAAGCTGGTCTCGCCCCCAAAGTAGTCCTGAGAGGCAAGGCACACAGGCTGCAGGTAGTTATTCTCTGCGGGCTGCGTGCTGAGCACCATGACGGAGATGTCGTTGGCAAAGGTGTTGGGGTTGTACTGCTCGTGGTTGAAGATGCTGGTGATGGAGAAGCTCTGGCTGTAGGGGTTGCTGCCGAAGCGGTCGTGGATGGAGCAGCGGATGCTGTAGAAGCGGGCTTGGAGGCTGTTGTTTGGGTGGGACAAGAAAAGAGACATTTCAAGCATTGAAAGAGAAACAAGTCGCGTAAGGCGAAAATACAATATTTAGTCAAGTAGCTGCCATTTTTCAGCAAGACCGTATACTCGTAGCATCGTCAGTCCACCGCTCATGGCAAAGGCAGTGAAATTGACAAGAAGAGCGGGGTAGTAGTTGCGCTAAGAAGGATAGCACGCTTTTCTGTACCTCTCTTTGTTATATTTAGTCAAGTTTTGACTAAATATTTTAACATCGAGGGGGAATCGAAACGAGGGTATGGTGTATGTGTGTCTGTCTGTCTGTCTGTGCGTGTGTGTGTGTGTGTGTGTAGAGCGATTCAGACTAAACTACTGGACCGATCTTTATGAAATTTGACATGAGAGTTCCTGGGTATGAAATCCCCGAACGTTTTTTTCATTTTTTTGATAAATGTCTTTGATGACGTCATATCCGGCTTTTCGTGAAAGTTGAGGCGGCACTGTCACGCCCTCATTTTTGAACCGAATTGGTTGAAATTTTGGTCAAGTAATCTTCGACGAAGCCCGGGGTTCGGTATTGCATTTCAGCTTGGTGGCTTAAAAATTAATTAATGACTTTGGTCATTAAAAATCTGAAAATTGTAAAAAAAAATAAAAATTTATAAAACGATCCCAATTTACGTTTATCTTATTCTCCATCATTTGCTGATTCCAAAAACATATAAATAGGTTATATTCGGATTAAAAACAAGCTCTAAAAATTAAATATATAAAAATTATTAACAAATTTTTTTTTTCGAAATCGTTTTAAAAACACTTTCATCTTATTCCTTGTCGGTTCCTGATTCCAAAAACATATAGATATGATATGTTTGGATTAAAAACACGCTCAGAAAGTTAAAACGAAGAGAGGTACAGAAAAGCGTGCTATCCTTCTCAGCGCAACGAATATCCCGCTCTTCTTGTCAATTCCACGGGCACTGCCTTTGCCACGGGCGGTGGAGTGACGATGCTACGAGTATACGGTCTTGCTGCGTTGCGTTGCGTTCAGTTTAATTCTGTGAGTTCGACAGCTACTTGACTAAATATTGTATTTTCGCCTTACGCGACTTGTTTTAACTTTCTGAGCGTGTTTTTAATCCAAACATATCATATCTATATGTTTTTGGAATCAGGAACCGACAAGGAATAAGATGAAAGTGTTTTTAAATTGATTTGGACAATTTAATTTTGATAATAATTTTTATATATTTAATTTTCAGAGCTTGTTTTTAATCCGAATATAACATATTTATATGTTTTTGGAATCAGCAAATGATGGAGAATAAGATAAACGTAAATTTGGATCGTTTTATAAATTTTTATTTTTTTTTACAATTTTCAGATTTTTAATGACCAAAGTCATTAATTAATTTTTAAGCCACCAAGCTGAAATGCAATACCTAACCCCGGGCTTTGTCGAAGATTACTTGACCAAATTTTCAACCAATTTGGTTGAAAAATGAGGGCGTGACAGTGCCGCCTCAACTTTCACGAAAAGCCGGATATGACGTCATCAAAGACATTTATCAAAAAAATGAAAAAAACGTATGGGGATTTCATACCCAGGAACTCTCATGTCAAATTTCATAAAGATCGGTCCAGTAGTTTAGTCTGAATCGCTCTACACACACACACACACACACGCACACACGCACACACACACGCACATACACCACGACCCTCGTTTCGATTCCCCCTCGATGTTAAAATATTTAGTCAAAACTTGACTAAATATAAAAAGGAGGAGATGCATTGGAATATATGCAGAGTTGTGCCCAAGTATTTAAAAACAGAGGGAGACTATAATTATATACATGGGTTGCGGGGTGGGGGTGATGATCTCATGAGATAAATGCACACTTCGTGAATTAATCTTAGTTAATTGGAAATGATGACATGATAAATTACCAGTTAACCGAGATATTGTGAGCATGATTAGAATAAGGTGCACTGAGCAAAGGCATGGAACACTGCCCCCCCCAAAAATGAAATTTAAGTTGGAGTGAGGTCGGCTCACACATAAAGTAAATTCATGTTTGATGTGACATTTATGTGGTTGGCGAAGCTTTGAAATGGTGTACAATTTTATTGCCAGAGACGTAACATAGTTGGTATTTACGGCGAACGCGGCAGGTGAATGGCTGTGAAATAAGGAAGATAATGTTTAAAATTATTAAAATAAATCTTAAACAAATGATACAGCGCACGATTGTAAGATCTGAGGATGAAAGTCTCTTGTTTATTTCAATTCTTGTTATTCTCTCAGGTGCCAGGAGATTGGTTTCGAATAACACTCACTTGACATTTTAGTGCTTACGTCCCTTTGTCTCTCAGACATTGAAATTATTAGACTTACTCCAAACAGTGGGCAGCAGTGACAAAGTAGTAAACACCGGCCAAGTTCTTGACCAGTGAGCCACCACAGATGTGTTGACCACTGTACTCCAAGCTGCACTGGAAAATACAACAACAACAACAACAACAACAACAACAAAACATTAGAAATTAAATATATTGTTGATTATTATTTACGATCAAGAAACTTAAAATGATAAAGAAAAATAAATTTAGATTATTGATGTAGATAGGGGAGTCTCTAAGTGAAGATACAAATAGAGTCACTTACATGAGTAGTTGTTTATAATAACAGAATTTTGGAGTTGAATGATCACACTAAAAAGACACACAAAAAGCGAGAAACAGGCTCCCAAAAAGAGTCGAAGCAACCTGCATGCGACTGTATTCATCATTCACGGCATACGGCGTGTGTCCTCGTGTGGTGTCTTGCTACTATGTTTGTAAAGCTACAGCAGATCCTCCTAGTTCTCCTACAATTCGGAGATGGTTGCAAGTCTTTGTAATCAAATTTTCCCATTTGAAGGAGTGATAGAAATTCGCATATCGCTACTATTGTGTATCCTTATTTGTTAGTTTACTTCTTTATTTATTTTTTTTTTTTACTTTTTTTTTTGAGGGGAAGGGGACAACAAAAGACACATACATGTAGTTATAGGTGTGGATTAGGAAAAGAAACAAAAGGGGAGGTAAGCAAAGAACTCCTGCAGATCTGTCTGCGTAACAGCTCTAGCTGACATAAAAAACAAATTCCTTAGGCTTTCCTGATTTGTTTTTCTAGCGGTAAATAACATCCATGCAGATCTGCAAAGATGAAAGACAAGGATAATTATCCCATAGACCCTCTGGGTTTGTATGTAGTATATTACACAGTAATTATTATGCGATTCTGCATAGAATGAGAAGAATGAACGTAGACAAATTGAAATGTAAATATTTGTATTTCCATTGTAAATAGAAAATTTCCATTTTTCGTTAGTGTATTATACCTCCTTGGTTGGAGTTAAAAAAAATAATAAAAGTGAAAAGAAAAAAAGACCAATGAAGAAGGATGCTCACCGCCGATTTACAAAAAAAAAAAGAAAAAAAAGGAAAAAAAAAAGAAGGAAACAGTTAAAGGAGTGTTTGAAGCAGCCTGCATGCAACTGAGGTCAAAAAATACAACAACAACAACAACAAAAGAACTATACCAGGACGTACGATAAAAGGCCAGCTGTAGGGGGAAGCCTCCACACCGCCCACGATTCTGGACAAAGCCCGGCTAGCCAGTGGGGTCTGGCCACATCCTGGGGCGTCGATCCTGGACTGGGGGAGGGCTCCGACCACTCCTGTGCACACAGGATTGATTGCAGTCATTATTCATGCTACGGATGATACACAGAAGAAAAAGCTGGATGCAGTTACTGCTGGTACCCCCCTGTTTTAGGAATCAAAAAATGAGGTCTTGCCATTGGCTACTATTCGATCCTGGACTGGGGGAGGGCTCCGACCACTCCTGTGCACACAGGATTGATTGCAGTCATTATTCATGCAACGGATGATACACAGAAGAAAAAGCTGGATGCAGTAACTGCTTGTACCCTCCTGTTTTAGGGATCAAAAAATGAGGTCTTGCCATTGGCTACTATTCGATCCTGGACTGGGGGAGGGCTCCGACCAATCCTGTGCACACGGGATTGATTGCAGTCATTATTCATGCTAAGGACGATGTTGTTGTTGTTGTTGTTGTTGTTGTTGTTGTTGTTGTTGTTGTTGTTGTTGTTGTTGTTGTTGTCGTCGTCGTTCTTGTTGTCGTCGTTGTTGTTGTTGTTGTTGTTGTTGTGTTTGTCGTCTGTGAGAGCTTGGAGCTCTTTATGGGAAATGCGCTCTAGAAAAGTGTACTTATTATTTATCGTTATTCTGTGGGTAAATTCCGTTTTAACCAAAGTGACAAAAAATGATGTCCTATGCCACACGGCACGGCAACCTTAAATCAATACGGTAGTAGTCCATAGTGCACTGTGTTGTTGGCTCAAGGGAGGGAAAACGTGGCTACCAGTAGCTTATTTTTTCATTGCTGAAACTTCGTTTATCACACCTTTGCACTTGTATCAGGCAGTTAACAGGGGCTGTCTGTAGAATCTTGCTATCCTCTTCCAGTGGACAGGGGGGCAAAAGCAAGGGGTGGGGGAAGGCCTGGGCGTGTAGCTTGTTCTTGTTTTTGGAGCCTTTTTGGGTCGGTTTGTTTGTTTGTTTGTTTGTTTATTGTTGGTTGGACTGGCAAATAGAGATGTATTTGTGTCGATGTGTTTGCATTTGTTCAGCTACTGTGTCTGCTCGCGTGCAGGCAGTTGATACAGTAACTGTTTTACATTTAGCCAAGTTTTGAATAAATGTTTTAAGGTAGTCTGGGAATCGAGAAGAGGGTAATAATGGTGTATGTGTGTGTGTGTGTGTGTGTGTGTGTGTGTGTGTGTGTGTGTGTGTGTGAGTGTGTGTGTGTGTGTGTGTGTGTGTGTGTGTGTGTGTGTGTGTGTGTGTGTGTGTGGAGCAAATCCAGGAAAGCTACCGGACAGACGTTTCTGGAATTTTACACATGCATTTTTCCAGATGATATCCTCGCACTGGTTTTTTTTCTTCCTTTTTTTCGACAAATGTCTTTGATGATGTCATATCCGATTTTTGCAAAAGTTAAGGCTGCACTGTGGTGACTTAATTCTGTAAGCAAATTGATTGAAACTTTATTCAAACATTCTTTGGCTCAGTCTGTACTATGAGATTGTATTTGTGCTTGGGGGCTAAATATCCAGTGATTAATTTGTTCATTTAAGTTGTCATTAAAATCGATTGCATTGTATTTCTTATCAATTCCTGACTCCAAAAAATATATAGATATGTTCTGTTTATTCTTAAAAAAAATAGCTCAGAAATAAAGAAACAATCGGTTCATGCAAATTAGATTCATGCTTCAAGTCCAGCGCGCCCAGTCTCTCGGTCTTCGGGTTTTGGTTAGCCAAGCATTACTACATGTAGTCTCGGTGATGAGTTGTCTTAAGTGTTGACCTTATAGTTTCAGGCTAAATGTTTCAGATTGACTCAATGTTGGGATATCTCTTTACGTGTCTTGTTTAATCTTGCATTGAGGAATCGTGTGTTAAAGAAAAGTAAATCAAAATAAACCAAGTTTCCAAAGCTAACTTACGAGATATATCTACAAATCTAACATAGATTCTCGTCGCCATGAAATTGATTAAAATATACTCATTCGTGTCCTAGTTTTAACTCTAATCTCCTCCTTTCCCGTTTTTGGTTTTTTTATTTTTTTTTTTATCTAGAGTGGTGCTTCTCGCGCTAGCGGTTCGGGTTCGCACGGGGCGAACACAAAAGTACCGAACTTTTTTCTGGTCCACCTGGTTGGAAATGGGCCCCGAATCCTATTCTGGGCCTGGAAAGGTGAAGGCAGCGAGGGAGAGGATATGGGCACCACCCCCATAAACGCGGCTAGCCCAAGAAGAAATCAAAACTTGACTAAAATAATGTGAAAAGAGAGAACTCTCCTACGACCAAAATCATAGTTCTAAAAATGCAACAACCTTTTTGCATTTAATATAGCGTAAATATAGTTACTTCATGTGCAGACCCTCATATCTGAGTATGAAGCTGATTCACATCATATACAATTTTATGATCATAGTTACAACATGAACAAAGGGACGTACGCGCTAAAATGCAAACGGCAAGAGCAACAATAACACCAGACATTTTCTCCATCAAATGCTTGTTCACTCACCAGCCAAAACAACGAGAGCTATGTAGATGGGTGCCGCCATTGTCTTGTGTATCTTTTGCTACAAACCAATGTGTACATATCTCTGTACAGACCGTCCTGACCAGGACAAAGCGACTGGTCAGTCTTATATTGTAGGTCAGTCAGGCCAAGAACGGACGTCTGACCAATGTGGCTCAGTGAATCAGATATTCCGTTTCTCTATAATTCTTTGGTCTAATTACAACATCTGCCTGCCTGTCTGTCTGTCTGTCTGTCGGTCGGTCGGTCTGCCTGTGGGTCTCTCTCTTTCTTTCTCTCATACGCTCTCT
>NC_090246.1:23483837-23506337 GCF_037325665.1 Littorina saxatilis
GCATACATCAAAAGCCGTGAGGGCGTCCAAACTCGAATCGTATAAACCAATTCATGTCCAATATAGGCAATTAAGACCTGACGGACAATAAGCCCCTTAAAATTTACTCTTTTTTTTCCGACACTCGCGGCAGAGATCTTAAGTCATATCTTCAGCCTCCGACACTCACAGAGACCTTAAGTCATATCTTCAGCCTCCGACACTCACAGAGACCTTAAGTCATATCTTCAGCCTCCGACACTCACAGAGACCTTAAGTCATATCTTCAGCCGACGTGGTATTTAAAAGAGAGAAAAAAAATGAATACAGTAGAAAGCTACTTTCGTGTACCTGTGAAGAAATGTCCCCACCATGTGATTTTCGGACGTTGGTACACGCGCACTGTCTGCAGATCATAGCACTAACCTTGCAGGAAATAGACCTATTTGCACAACTGTTGACTTCAACCTACCTGGATTTCCGCGATGAATGCTAGGTCGCTGTTTTATACCCTCAAGTTCCGGCGAAAAAGGTCTCGTACCCAGCGTTTCCTGAGAAGGATGTATATATTGCAGGTTAATGGATTACATCCATTGTGTTCTTAATCAAATCTGCCTGGAACAGGTGATGTTGTTGTGGAAATGTGTCTTATGAAAACATTGGAAGTACTGCGTGAGCGTACAGCTGCGGGGCGCAATGCGTTTGTTTTTTCATCAATAATGAAAACAAGGCCTGCACATTGTGTAGGATTACACACACACACACACACACACACACACACACACACACACACACACACACACACACACACCAGCGCGCTACACACACACACAGACACAGAGGCAAATACCAGACAAACAAACACACACATACACTGATACACGCGCGTGTGCCACACACACACACACACAGAGGCAAATACCAGACAAACAAACACACACATACACTGATACACGCGCGTGTGCCACACACACACACACACACACACACCAGACACATACACATGCACACACTTGACGGTACAACATTAAATGGCATAAATTTATTGCGAGTGCATCATCACAAACATTTTTGAATATATCAATCAATACTTACATGTATACAAGAAACGCTATAATAAAAACTATTGCATAACATCACTTCTGAGATAAATTGATGGATCATTGCAAGTCGTCAGCATATGAATATTTGTGCTTCAAAACTGCAAAATCACTGTGGATTGCACTGGACAGCAAATACAGACACTACAGTACAAAGCAGGCAATAAAAAAAGAAAAAAGAAAAAAAGGAAGAAAAAAGCAGGCAATGGTTTCTTTTAGCTAGTGTTCTAACCAAAGCCTGTAGATTACATCTAGAAATGTTCGTTCGGTAGCTCAGTGGGTAGAGCACTGGACTTGTGATCCTAGGGTCGCAGGTTGGAATCCGGGCCGGGACGGACACGGGTCAACTTCATGTGCAGACTCACAGACAGTATACATGCCCCACCCCCGTGTCACCAATGTGGCACGTAACAGATCTTGGTCATTCTGCCATAAGTGCAGATGACTGATTACACCTACACACGCATACACCTGGGTAGCGCGACTCTGTTGCTGCTAGCATTCCACAGGGAGGAAGCGACCCGAATTTTCCAGCGATGGGACAATAAAATAATAAAAATGAAGAAAAAAATGAAAAAAAATTAAATGTGTCATCCATGAAGACGGATTTCAGTTGAGAGACGCGGACCAACTCAAGTTCGAGCACAATGAAATGGGTGCAGTCCATAGACTACTACTTCACGAAACGCTGGAATAACCTTTAAAGTAAAAGCCAGTCAAATAGGACTGGTGAGTTTGTGCTAAATTAGCAGCCCTATAAAATCTGCCATATGAACTCAAAAGATCGCAAGAGCTTACCAAGAAAAAAAACCAGTATTCGAACCCTATCACAAACAGACCCACAGGTGTCTGACCGACAGCCACTACTAACATTAACGGTTGAGCTATAAATAGCTCAGTGCTCATGGCCAGCAAACAACTCTGCAGAGCAGCTGATGTGGAAGGGTAACTACTGCGTCACCCTGTCACATAGACATACCGTTTGAAGACACAAGGCTAACAGACGTCGACCTATATTTTGCAAAAGACACATTTGCTGACCTGCCAAGCTGTAAGGCTGCTTTTCCATCAAGACCAGCACGCAGGGGCGGACGAGGGGGGGGGGGGGGTGCACATGGTGCACGTGCACCCCCCTCCAGCAAAAAAATAAAATAAAAAATTTGGAAAGCTGATTCTATGACCATTTATAAGTTCAAATGGCACCAGATGGCACCATTTTGCTTCTTTGAGCCAACATTTTTTCCGGGGGGGCATGCCCCCGGACCCCCCCTAGCAAATTCGGGCGCTGTGCGCCCATTACATTCACTTTCGATTCAAAGTGCACCCCCCCTTACAAAGCAACTGATCCGCCCCTGGCACGTCGTGTTGCAGACTGTTTGAATGAACTGTTTGACTATTATGCCAACTATAATTGGCTACTTCAAAATGTTGTCCATAAGACTACTGGTATGCAAGTCTAGCTAAAGATCTCCTTTGTTGCGTACATGATTAAAATGGCATTTTAAATACTAAACCTATGAATAGACACCATGGCGACTACTTTCAACGGGCAGCTATAGTGTCCTTTTCAGGTAACTAACCTTTGGTTAATGTAATCATGTGAAATGCTACACTGCTGGCTCAACGTGAAGCAAGCAACTTGATAAATATGTTGTTAACGACGCCCTTTGAGCGCGACAGGACTCGATGTGTCGTCAACATTATACGAGTGAGCTCATGCAATAATGATATACTATTGTAGGTTCAGCTCTCTCTCTTAGTATTGCAGCATTCTGGTGTCAACAAAAATCAACAGAAAAGGCAAATTCATTGCATTCGACCCTCAACTCAACAACGCGCTCACGTGTACGCACGCGCACACACTCTGACAGACAAAAATGAGGCCATTGTAAAATACAACTCCGAAATAACGTTTCAAATCAAGCATAGCCGATTTCAGCGCACACACAATTATATATATACTGCACAAGAGCGAACAGGCGCCTTTCAAACGACGTACATATATGTATACCTAATCTACCAACAGAACATGCAGCTACTATTTAATACCATATGCTACGATTGATATGTATAAATCAAAAACAGCAAATAGGGCAATAGTTTCACTTAAACCTTTAACGACTGACGGCCAACGTTGAATAGATGTACAGTATAAAGTCAACCAATCAACTACCGGAAGAAACAAATTCAACGCATAACTGATTATTTATCAGACTTGCCCACTACACGATGGCCTCAGGAGCCAGATCTGGGCGGCGTTTCCATCTGAGTGATCGACAAGAAGAAGAAAGAAGATGGATGCAATAGACACAGCCAGGGAACCAGAATGGTTATGACAACCGACTGTCTGTTTATCAATGCATTATGAATACTGTGCTTTATTTTCATTTTATCCCGTATTCGCATAGGTATAAGGTAAACAAAATATACGTAACTTTTATTATCTCGTTTTCCCCATTCAAACCCAGCTTAAACATCAGAAGAAAGAACGAGGCCAAAAAAAGCCCCCCCAAAAAGCCAGAAAGGCCAAGAAGATAAGAGAACTATACTCAAAACTGATTGAAAAGTACTGATTCTGAACTTGTACCGACAAAATCTTAACTGATGCCGACGAAATCTTAACTGATGCCGACAAAACCAAGTTTGTTACTGCGACCAGTCATAACGTTGTATGTTTCAAAACCTTGACCTTAAGATCCAAGAATATAAACCAACACTATAAAATTAAAAACATTTACAAACCGTCATATTCTCAACCATATGTTTAAAAACACACGCATATGCCTTCTTACAACAGACTTAAAAGCAGCGACCAGTAGGAAAAAATTAGTAAACGAGTAAACAATGCCATATATTGCTTTAAAGTGAATACACGTCACCTCTACACTACTCGTCATAAAAAAAACCTATACAGATGCGTTTGAGGGCAGATCTTTCTCGTGAGGCCGTTTATCGTAAAACCAGGCCGTTTATTCCCCTAACTTATTCAGAAAACAGATTGAGTTTACATGACGTAGTGTCGATACAGTGGAACCTACAACACAGGCACCCCCCAAAATCAAATTCGCAAAATCAAGGTTCCCGCGTTAAAATTGACAAAAAATCAGAACTGCTAAACCAAAACATGTTTAGCATGTCCTTAGACAGAACAATCAAATCTGCATCCAAATCAGTCAGTTTTGTTCACATATCTTGTCTAATATGGACGCTATGGCATGCTGAGCGGTGTAGGTGTCAAGCCTCTCAGCAGGCATAAAAGGCAGTTTTTGAAGCCGTTTTAGCGGGTAATGAGACAAAAAAAATATACATTTAAGTAACTCGCTAACAGTGCCCTCAAACGTTCGGAGATTTGTGCTAACACATGTCGTAAAGTACATACGGAATTTCAAGTCATTTGAGACATTAGGTCTGCTGTTATTTGTCATGTCAGAAAGAGTTCTTAAATTGACAGTAGGTTTTTGCTGACTCACCGAAAAATTTTAATTTTTTGAAATCTTCAAGAACAATAACAGATGCGCCACATACTCAAATTTCATGTACATACTTTATCAGACATGGGTGGTATGAGGATTTCAACGCGAAAGTAGTTTTTAAGAAGTTGACTCATTCAGAGCGCTGAGCGCAAATGTCGGCCTACGCCTAGCAAAGCTCACACTGCTGACACGCCTGATCAATGGCTCTTGAAAAAGCATTTTCCTAGAATTTGTGTGTGCGTTTAAAGGAGTGCGCTGTGAACAGCCATTGTTGAAACTGTATTAAGTTTAAGGGTAAATTGAAGCTTTTATTTTTCTAAATGCATGCTAATTTTAAAAAAATTCTGTTCAATTGGACAGGGTACATCTTTATTTTCAAAACTCTTTCTGGTATGTCGCATAAGAGCAGAACTAATATCTCAAATGACTTGAGATTCCGTGTGTAGGTTACGACATGTGTTAGCACAAATCACTGAAAGTTTAAAGACAATGCGTTAACGAGTTACTCAAATGTACCATTTTGTGTCTCATTACCCGCTAAAACGACTTCAAAGACTGTCTATTATGCCTTCTGAGAGGATTGACACCTACACCGCTCAGCATGCCTTAGCGTCCATGTTAGACAAGATATGTGAACAAAACTGACTGTTTTGGGTGCAGATGTGATTGTTCAGTCTAATGACATGCTAAACATGTTTCGATTTAGTTGTTCTGATTTTTTTTCGATTTTATCGCGTGAACCTTGATTTTGCGAATTTGATTTTGGGGGGTGTCTGTGTTGTAGGTTCCACTGTATTGACACTACGTCATGTAAACTCAATCTGTTTTCTGAACAAGGTAGGGGAATCAATGGCCTTTCCGGTCATATACTTGGTTTTACAATCAACAGCTTCATCAGAAAGATCTGCCTTTAAACGCACCTGTATAGTTTTTTTATGACGAGTAGTGTAGATCAAGACAGTTGACAAATACGATGAAAACCGGAATACACTTGTTTTCTGAAAACATGATCCACAGATTCTGTACCCCCCAAAAAAAGTTAAACGAAAACAAGCATACAAATACTGATTACAATCTATAAAGTACCTGAGCATAATAATGTTGCATAGAAAAGTCCCGACACAGACCAAACAATGTAAAGGAATAGTATACAACTTGGCACTTCTGTAACTGAAGCGATTCACGGTATAAATATTCAGGAACAACAAACACTGTCAAAATCTTACGTTTTTGTTGTAATGAAGTGTTGAGTAAATGTAAACAAAATGAGACAAGCACGTCCGCAGTTAATGCTCAGGACACAATTTCATACCATACATCGAACAACAAAGAGAGGGTATCTTAATACTGCAATTACTTGGATCCAAAAACACACGTTTTTTGGGTGAAGCGTTCATGCGGCAGCGCTCCAGAAAGTCCTCGCCAAAGATGACGTCCATGTCGCACATGATGAGCAGGACGTCGCCCGAATGAATACTCGGAATGAATGTACTAACTGACACCTATTTCAATATACGAAAATGTTAAAGGAAGCTCTTAACCCTTTGGAATAGGCTTGACAGATCCGTGGTGGTCAACAGGGTCATTTGCAAGGGAAGTTATCTTTTAGTCTAAAATACACACACTTCTCATTCCTTCATCCCGGAATTCACACGGCAAGGTCTTACAAACTGCAACGCAAACAAAACACGCTAAGATCACACACATGGCACCGTCCTTTCGAATACTGTTTTTAAAGTTTCGTTGTATTGTAAACTGCAGACTAGCAATTCAGTCTTAAAAATAGAAAGCTTTTATTAGCACAAGTATGCCAACAACAAATGATTTGATCCAAAAATAGAGGAGCATTTGTAGGTCGAAATCTGCATAGTATCAGACATGTTTACGACTAGTAATATCAAAAACATTAACCATGACCAGCAATGTAAAAACGTTTACCATAATATAAAATGTTTTGCATGACTAGGAGTGTAACAAATGACTAGAAATGTTTTGTAAAATGTTTACCACGAGTAAATAGCAATGCCGTACATGTTCACAATGACTAGCGATGTAAAATGTTTACCACGACTGGCAATATAAAAATGTTTACTATGACCGAACAGCGAGGTCATAAATGTTCAGGGTGACCAGCAAACATACACATGCTTACGGTGGCGACAGATTAATGCTGAAAACGTTCACGACTAGCAAGTAGACTTCAGTTTGTATTTACTTCACAAGAAAACACGCTCTCACGAATCCTGTGTATGTTTTGTAAACGTCTACACAAATCATGATTACCAATGGACAATCATAATGCACTGTAAACTATGGCTTAGGACATTCACAAATACTCTATTATCAGGGCCAATGAACTGTAAATAATGAAACGAGAATGATAGGCTATTTAACCTACATACACTTCCTTACCCCTGTACCATTCCTCCATCTCTAATTCTTTTGACTTTTTTAGAACTTTTTTTTCAATTGTCAAACAAGTGCAGCTCTGGAATTGCGCTCTTACGCCTTGTTCCGGAAATCTGGACACGGTTTATACCTCTGATTTTTTATTTAAAAAAATGCAGTCTTGGAGTTTTTCTGGTTTTCTCTACTCTCAACCTGTCTTGCACTATTGATTTTGTTTTGTTTTGTTTTAAGAAATGCAGCTCTGGGATTGCACTGAGAGCGTCCTATAGTCATACGATGACCTGTTCCTTAATTTCTGCTCTGTTTACCACGCTGCGATGAACGTCAATCTCGTCTTTGAAAGCCAGCAGACCCAGCTGGGAGTGAGACGCCTCGTTCAGCGCCTTAGAGCGAATACAGCTTCGGTACTGTTCCGGACTGAGCTTCGGGTCGCAGAACTTTTCGTGCCACAGATGGAAAATCCCAGGGTCCGTGGCCCTAACGACGAGGTATTCGCTCCGCACGAATTTCTGGTAGAGAAAAACGTCCTCCCCTCCCCAACCCTGAATCTGTTCATCGAAGCCTTTGATCTTGAGGAAGTCTGAGCGGTACTGGCACGTCATTCCGTAGCCAAAGTCCCGCCAGAACCCCGTGTCTTTGGAAATGACGAGCTGCTCGGCGAGGGAGGGGATAGGTATGTCCTGCAAGGAGTACACTATTTTGGGGTTGTAGAGGCTGAAGACTATAGGGTAGTACACGCGTTTATCGGGTGAAGAGTTCATGCGGCAGCGCTCCAGAAAGTCCTCGCCGAAGATGACGTCCACGTCGCACATGAAGAGCAGGACGTCCCCCGTCTTCCAGTTGAGGGCCCCGATCTGCAGCCCTCGTCCCCTGGCGAACTTTTCGTTGAGCGTGATGAGCTTCATGTGCTTGTACTTGTACTGCTTGGCTGCCGCGGACATGATGTTCTTGACCTCCTTCAGCCCTTCGTTGCCGAAGTAGACCACGGTCAGGTACACTCGCTTGTCCTGCTTGATGCAGACCGTGACGAAACGCTCCATGAAATGCCGGAACGTGTCCACGCGGCCCGACAGCGGCAAGATCAGGTTGATCCACTGTTCCCGGATGTTGATGACGTCACTTCCGGCCAACATGGGCGGTCCGAAGGGTCTAAACACCACGACTTTCGCGTAGGAAACCGACATCTCACCGCCGCGCGGTGTCTGGTCTTTGTTGTGGAAGTACAGCTCGTAGTGCGATCCTGTGGTCGGTTCTGTGCGGTAGATGCCTTCTACAAAGTCTTCGTAGGCGTACAGAGCCTGGCCAGCCGTGCGGTTCCCGTTCAGCCGGTCTATCCCGTAAGCGATGATCTCGTACAGGTCTTTCTTCTTGGAGCCTATGGGTTTCTCTATCACGCGCTTGCCCAGGCCCGGCTCCACCAGGTATATCCTCGAGAGCGTGAAGCGGTTGAAGGGGATGATCTCGTACTCCGTTTTGTAGGAAACACCTTTAACCACCTCCGCTGAATGCAGCCTTTCCATGAAGTAGGGCGAGAGGTCTTGGACGGAGGTGTTGCTCGACACTTTCACTCCCCCTGTCGCCTGCTGCACGATTCCTTCGCTGGAAGGGGGCTTGGGCAAAGGGGGAGGGAGTCGGGAGGAGCGAGGGGACTGCTTGGCCGACACACTGCTGCTGTTCTTCACGGCTTGTTGCATGGTGTGGAGCTGGGCTTCCAAGGTTCGAATCTTCTCCTCCAGCTGCGTGCGTTCTTGGCCGTGCTGAGCCTCTCTCTGTCGGAGCACCTGAAACAACAAATAACAAAATGTTATTAACTCGGGACGGTAAAACGTTAGCCCTTGACAATTGTCTGTGATAAGACTTTGGGCAATACCTTGTTGGTCTTTGGAGGCACCTAATGCACACACTTTCGGCCAACAAGACAAGACAGTTGATCTAACCTTGTAGCCGAAAGTAGGCCTAGTTAGTGTTGATAGACACTCGAAACAGACCTGGCAGCAATTCATTTCTTAATCAGGAGAGAAATTTGATACAAAATTGGCGACTGCGAAGCGTCAAGTCTTCCCTCAAGGAAAAACACACGACGCAAAACTAAGAGCAACGAAATGTTAGCGTTGAGATACATTTGATAGAAAACACAACTCTGCAAAACGTCAAGTCTCCCGTAAACAAGCGAAAGACATCGGATACACAACTATCCTTGGCACTAACCCTATGTACACCTTTTCTTTTCCGTAGGTAAACGCCCACAAGCTCGCAACGCTTGCACATCCTTGAACCATCTTTCTTAAGTTATTATTCCACGAAACTCAGTGTTACCTTTACAATCAGAAGACACCTGCCTGATGTAGGTTTAGCTGTTACCCTCTGGAACGTCACATACCCAGAAAATAGTTTCTATCCTTCTCCTTTTCCCCTGGAGGTAAACTCCAGATTAAACTGTTTACGTAGCTTTCACATCTCTCTTAAATCTCGACCACACACAGACACAGACGCACGCACGTACGCACGAACACACGAATCCACACATTCCCCCCCCCCCACACATACAGAAACACATCACAGACACACACGCAATTTGAGCGCACACACACACACACACACACACACACACACACACACACACACACACACACACACACACACACACACACACACACACACACACGCCAAAAACTACCCCCGCCTCCCAGTAACAACCAAACCCTACCCCTCTTCACCTTAAAAAGTAAATCCTACACAACCCACATCCACTTCCCTTCTCTCCCACCTCCTTCTCAACAGACCTGTTTGAGGTGGTTGTAGCTGGCGCTGGTGGCGGCGGGGTCGCGCTCGGCGTGGGGCAGGCCCCTGGTGGGCAGCTGGTGCAGGTGGGCGTCCATGTTGAGCCCGCAGCGGGCCACGAACATCATCGTCAGCACACACATCACGAACAGCAGCAACAGCACCCGCGGCATGGCCCGCATCCCTGTTCACCGCCGTTTCTTCATCGCCCTGTGGAGTAAAAGCGAGTCGTGGTGAGCCCAATGGTGTTAGTTAATATGCATGTATGGTAATGGTGATTTACCGGTACGGTGAGTTAACGTTTATGCTTAGCAACATATGACGCACAGCAGCACTGAGCGGCTGCGTCCGGGACACAGCCAGCAACCCCGCCACTGCTCCCTGGCGTCACTTCATCGCCCTGTGACATAGTGGTGCGTCGTGGTGAGTTATGACGAGTCAAATTATCCTGGCATGATGAGCAGACATAGGCAACGTCCACAGCACGGCCCACAAACTTACCCGCTGCTCACGTCGAGTCCTCAATGCCCTTTGGCAAGAAAGTCAGTTGTGGAGACATTGGAGGGGACAATCACTAGCGAGGGGTGTGTCACAAACACGTGGCCGACATCACGTTTTTCCGACACACCCCTCGCTTGTGATTGGCCCCTCCAATGTTTGTCCGAGGGTTTGGCAAGGGTATTAACTGTTCCATAACCCATGCTGTGATATAAACCCGACGGAGTTATTTTCTGAATTCGTCTATTGCTGAACAGTGCACACACTCCCTGCGTTACGTCCACACGCACTGCCTGTTCATAATCAATTCATATTCCATCCTTCGAAGCTACCTTTCAAAGGTTGTTTATTGAACAACAAATAGGCTAAAATGACTGCTACTTATAAATCTCAGTTTTCATCCATATTCCACTTTCAAACTTCGTATAAATGTGTGTGCGCCTTAGCTTCCTTCTAAGTGGACTCGAGAGAACTTGAAAGCACAGTCAACCTTATCTCACCTCGTTAAAACTGGGAGCATAACATCAATCTTTTGATAACATGCAGTCTGCGGCTTTGCATCACAGCAGCGCAATCATTGCTCCTTGAGATGCGTTAGGGGCTCCGTTCACATAATTATATCAGTGTAACTTCAGCAGGACCGACGACGCACTGCAGATTATCCCAGCCCGCTACACGTTGCATGAAAGGAAAACAGGCCAAGTACTCGTCATAATCCCTATCGCGGCATAAATAATATGCAGTGCGTCGTCTGTACCGCTGAAACTGCGCAGGTATAATCTGCCCATTACCGCGAGTTACAGCTGATGCACCATTATCATGACAAGAAATGACAGGCTGAAGAGCTGCCTCTGTAAACAGTTGCGCAAAAACTGCAAGGGGGGTGTATTCGTGCATTCTTGATGATTACCTGTGTTCGGGTAAAATACGCTAGGGCAGAAACAATCGCGTGATGCCAGCCTTGTATCTGCCTTTCAAGTGGATGGGGAAAAAAATGGAAGAAAGAAAGAAAGACAATTCCAGTGCTTATCGGTCCCAGATCTATACGCCCGACCATACCTAAAAGAAATTGAAAAATTAATAGATAAAAGAGGCAAAGAAAGGAAGACACAAATTCCAGTAGGCCCCTACCTGGCTTCCTCTGTGTCACATCATTTATATACATCTTTCAGGGCCGGACCAAGTTCGTTTGAGGGGGGGGGGGGGGGGTTCCAACTGAAGGCAGGGGTCCAGGGGCCGCCCAGGCCCCGGTGGGGTGCAGGGGCAACGCCCCGCTGGGGGGTCTGGGGGGCAAAGCCTCCCAGAAGCCGAGAAAATTTTGCATTTGTGAGGTCATTTTTTGGTCTTTCCTTGCAACTGGGAATCAAAATTACACATTTTCAACAGTAACAAAATACTTCATATATTCATTTACCATAGTGGTTCAGTGGAATAATCCCAAAGACATATATATGCCTAGTAAATAAGTCTGACAGGACTCTTTACTTTGAATATTACTATGATGATGGACTTATAACGGGGAGGGCAGGCCGTTGTCGACTTGATGTTGTTCATAATTTGAAATAGTTTTAGAAGACCAAATAAACTGAGGGAGTTGGGTGAAGAGCCACATTTTTTTTCTCTGAGAGGTACATTGGATGGCCAAGGGGGGGTTCCGGAACCCAGGACACCCCCCCCCCCAGATCCGGCCCTGTCTTTTGCAGTAGGCCCCCATTTTATATTTTATAAACAGCTTGTCTGTTCGGGTATAAATACTGCAGCAGCAGACCAGAAGCACAGATCCTTGTCAGCCAGGCGCCTCACAACGGTTGGCTTTTTGAAGTCCATCTTTCCTATCTTATTTTTCTCTTCTTTTCTAGCGCTAGTTCCTGCGCTAGGCTCATCAAAAAACAAAAAACAAGAACTGAAAAGTCTGGCTGATTTCTGGACCAGACCAAGCATGTCTTCTTTTAGTGCCAAAGACACCACACGTACTCATGGAAAACAAGCTTTCAGTCAGGTTAATGATGCGCAGACGCTTTCAGCCGCATGTCTTGGGTGTTTTGTTTCTTGTGTGTCACGGTGTGTTTGTGTGTGTGTGTGTGTGTGTGTGTGTGTGTGTGTGTGTGTGTGTGTATGCGTGTGTGTGAGTGTGTGTGTGTGTGTGTGTGTGTACGTGTGTGTGTGTGTGTGTACGTGTGTGTATGTGTGCGTGAGTGTGTGTGTGTGTGTGTGTGTGTGTGTGTGTGTGTAAGTAAGTATGAGCGCGCGCGATTTTCCACAGATATCTGTCACCCGTCTCTTTTTCAAATTCAGACAAAATACTCCAAAATGCCCGGAAATGTCTCAGACATAACCGGCTTATGATGGATATATAGCATATCTAAGTGGCTTCAATCATGTATTATATCTAAGTGGCTTCAATCAGAATGCATGCAGTTATGATATTAACATGTCAACGGCGGTACGCTCAATGACAAAACGATACTGACCCTGGCCGCTGCTGAATACGAGCGACCTGATATGTTTAGCATTTCAACATAAATGAAATGTTCCACTGTAAGCAGAAACGCTGCCCTTGTATTTCATTTTACATATTTCAGAATGTTCAAAGAATGTTTAATGCACAATATTACTCGCCACAGTCACTGAAAGTGTATCTGTCAGCATTTAAACAGCTTCCAACAAAACCAAAGCAAAGCAATTTACTTAGGCATACTTATTTCACTTTCGAAAATGTTAAAAAGAGTGATGAACGCACAAACTCAGCAAATGTCCATCTTTTCTGCATTTATACCAAGGGTTCTCTATTAACACCCCAAAACAGCGTCTAACATCGCTAGAATAAAGAGAGAGAGAGAGAGAGAGAGAGAGAGAGAGAGAGAGAGAGAGAGAGAGAGAGAGAGAGAGAGAGAGAGAGAGAGAGAGAGAGAGAGAGAGAGAGAGAGAATACGTAAAACAAGAACAACATCAAGAACACAAAAACAACGACAAAAACAACATCACCAAACGCAAACTTACTGATTTTGTCTGGAATTGGAAAAACCCAACAACTGTTTTTTTACACCGCGAGAATGACAGAAGAGTAAATGTCACAGACTCACACGAGCTCGGCGGTTTCAGATTCGATCCACGTTCTCTGTTTCAAAGACAGCCGTCTTGTCATCTGAACTGCAAACTACTATTCCAAGCATAACGACACTTACAACACAGGATATGCAGTCTTTTTTCCCCCGACTGTCACAACCCCAAAAGCCGTAACAGAATTTTACCTTCAAATTCTGGAGGTTTACTGACACACAATGGAACGGACTAAGCCTCTTCATAAGAGGAAAAAGGATCCATAAGCATTTTGTCTGCACAACAAACGAAACCCTTCCTCTGTCAGTAGCTCCACCGCAAACTAGGCATCGCGACACTAAAACAGACGACATGCAGTCTCTTTTCCCATTGTCAGAACCGCTAAAGTCGTAACAGAATGATTGTTCGCCTTACTGGCACACAGTCACACGGACTCAGCCACCTCGAAAAAAGCTCTGGCATCTTTGCTGCGTTGGGAACAAGCAGCATTCTTCTGTCAGCTCCTAGCATCACCACCATGAAATAATGCGTAGATTAACCCTTGCCGTACCGACGACCGCCAATCCACCCTGTCCTATCTTATCCACCCCTTTGTGTTGTGTCTCGGTACACTCTCGGTGGGTGGCCTGCTGGGAAAGAGAGAGAGAGAGAGAGAGATAGAGAGAGAGAGAGAGAGACGTTTCTCAGAAGCACACACAACGCAGTAACCACACTGCATCATGCCTTCAGCGTCAAAGACCAGATTCTCCAATGACGGATTGATGGTTGCGATACCAAGAGAGCTGCGGTGAGGCTAAAAAGTCGTTCTGCAGTACAAGCAAAGATCTTCCACCCTGGAAAATCTTAGGTACAAGATCTTTGCTGTGAATGTGATTGCTTCCACGGTTCAGCTTATTTATCTGCTCTTAGCCAGCTTCCTGAAAGACCGCAGAGTCGTCTCAAACACTAATAGCTGTGGCTAGGACAGCTTCCTGGCTCACTCAAAAATGTGTTATTCTTGTGTCACTCACTGAATGATCGCGATACATTTGCACTGCTGTCAGGTGAACTTCTTGATTCATTAAATGAGCGCGATGATCGGGGTAGAGCAACTAAGCCAGCTGTTGCTTCATTGAACTATATAGCTTCGTTCAGAACAGCGTCTGGACTGATTGCAGTTTGCCAATAGATGCAGCTCGTTCAATAACTGAACACTGAAGTAGCGGCAGTCTGCCTTCAAAGAAAACGTATGCTCAGCTATCTAGACACAAATGTCTAATCCTGTGAAAGCGATTATGCTGTGATGGCTGCGATTAGGCAACAGTTGTGCTTCAGCCCTGATACAGTCTAGGCGCAGTCCTAGCACGCGCCATCGCAGTCTTCGCACGTGGCAGTAGGAGGAGGGGCTTAGCTAGCCGTTTGTGCAGTAACCATGTCGGTATCAATTAAGCTCCACCGCGGCTTCGGTCCCAGTGTGTTATTTTGACCTGCCATGCTGCGGTCAAGAACTTTCCACCGTCGGTAGCAGACTATCAAGTTTCCAAACGCTGACAACTCCGAAGACTCTGGACTCTGTGGAGAGAATTTCTCTCTGTGTAGGGCTGCAGGGGTTTGATGTAGGCTACAGATTTCCCTGTGTCACTGCTCAAACCAGGCCCGTTTTTATATTTAGTCAAGTTTTGACTAAATATTTTAACATCGAGGGGGAATCGAAACGAGGGTCGTGGTGTATGTGCGTGTGTGTGCGTGCGTGTGTGCGTGTGTGTGTGTGTGTAGAGCGATTCAGACTAAACTACTGTTATATTTGGATTAAAAACAAGCTCTGAAAATTAAATATATAAAAATTATCAAAATTAAATTGTCGAAATCAATTTAAAAACACTTTCATCTTATTCCTTGTCGGTTCCTGATTCCAAAAACATATAGATATGATATGTTTGGATTAAAAACACGCTCAGAAAGTTAAAACGAAGAGAGGTACAGAAAAGCGTGCTATCGTTCTCAGCGCAACTACTACCCCGCTCTTCTTGTCAATTTCACTGCCTTTGCCGTGAGCGGTGGACTGACGACGGTCTTGCTGCGTTGCATTGCGTTTAGTTTCATTCTGTGAGTTCGACAGCTACTTGACTAAATGTTGTATTTTCGCCTTACGCGACTTGTTTTACGAATTTTAGTCAAGTTTTGACTACATTTTTTAACGTAGAGGGGGGAATCGAGACGAGGGTCGTGGTGTATGTGTGTGTGTGTGTGTGTGTGTGTGTGTGTATGTGTGTGTGTGTGTGTCTGTCTGTATGTCTGTGTGTGTGTGTAGAGCGATTCAGACCAAACCACTGGACCGATCTTTATGAAATTTGACATGAGAGTTCCTGGGATTGATATCCCCGAACGTTTTTTTCATTTTTTTGATAAATGTCTTTGATGACGTCATATCCGGCTTTTCGTGAAAGTTGAGGCGGCACTGTCACGCTCTCATTTTTCAACCAAATTGGTTGAAATTTTTGTCAAGTAATCTTCGACGAAGCCCGGACTTCGGTATTGCATTTCAGCTTGGTGGCTTAAAAATTAATAAATGACTTTGGTCATTAAAAATCGGAAAATTGTAAAAAAAATGTTTTTATATGAAACGATTTAAGTTTACGTTCATCTTATTCTCCATCATTTGCTGATTCCAAAAACATATAAATATGTTATATTTGGATTAAAAACAAGCTCTGAAAATTAAATATATAAAAATTATTATCAAAATTAAATTTTCGAAATCAATTTAAAAACACTTTCATCTTATTTCTTGTCGGTTCTTGATTCCAAAAACATATAGATATGATATGTTTGGATTAAAAACACGCTCAGAAAGTTAAAACGAAGAGAGGTACAGAAAAGCGTGCTATCCTTCTCAGCGCAAGTACTACCCCGCTCTTCTTGTCAATTTCACTGCCTTTGCCGTGCGCGGTGGACTGATGCTACGAGTATTACGGTCTTGCTGCGTTGCATTGCGTTCAGTTTCATTCTGTGAGTTTGACAGCTACTTGACTAAATGTAGTATTTTCGCCTTACGCGACTTGTTTTAACTTCGAGCACAGAAAGACTGATCAAAGTTTACTCAGCTGAAAGGTTGAAAGATACATATTTGACCAAGTGCAGGCTTTCTGAACTTTTTGAATCATTATGACTTATGCTCAGCAATAACAGACACACACACACACACACACACACACACACACACACACACACACACACACACACACACACACAGTCACACATATATATACACACATATAACACAACAAGCTAAGCTCACACTTAAAGCCTACACCTATACATATGTACATCTAGAAAGGAATGGTTTTTCATGTTCTGTCAAGGTCATAAAATGGCTTATACCCTTAGTAGGAATGTAAGACAAAGTAAAGAATACCCCCACAAAATTCGAGGAGGTAAATGAGGACGGGATAGGGGTATGACTTTAAATTACAACAGTATCGGGGAGCGTGTCTTTAGTGCGTGCACGTGCTTCTGACACTGAGATTATGCTTTAAATGTCTTCCGTGTTTGTATGAGTTGTATCACGATACAACAAAAAAAGCATTAAAACTTAGCGATGTTAAGTTAAGAATAAAACAACCCCATGTTTATCCTTGCATGAGAGTGTCACTAATTCTGCAAACACATCGCCTCGCTGTTCAGACAATTTGGCAGGGTAATAAGCCTAGATGCTATCTTTCCGAAAGTAATAACTTGACTAAAGACATTGTGAGAAGGTACACCAACACCCCAGGTGTCGTGGCGATGCAGGAACTATAACCCGCTTTTTCCGACACTAGTCTGATTGTCTACCCGCACTTAGAAACAGGAAGCATGCATGTATCCCTTGCACTGGGAGGGGGTGGGGGAGCTTTATTGCTTAGGTGAGCTTTGTAGGGAGCTATCTGACATACCCCCCAGTGTAGGATCGGCTTCTAAACACTACTTCTTGGATTTAGTTTTGTCGTGTGTGAAAATGTTTACCAACGAAAGCAAAATAACTGAGCAGTCTATAATTATTTCTTTCAGACAGAGCTCATTCCTTTCAACCTCTCATTGTTTTCAATTATAACTTCGAAATTGTGATCGAAATTCGGCTTTTCGTTCATGCTGCCGCTGATTTCGTGTGTGTATCTGCATGTATCGCATTTACTGAAAAGTTGCTGAGATATATGTATGAATTCTCATTTACACCCAGTGTGTAAGGAAAACATTGAATACATTGACCTTTTTCACGACAGACAGATAACTACAGCCTTTACTTGTATGTAGATTGATGTTTTTCCTTTTTATATTCCTTTTAAAATTGATAAATATTTTTAAACCTTTCTCGGAACAGCTTTCGCAATTCATGTCCACCCACAGGCGCCGGACTATTCTGAATAACAGCGACTGCTCAAAGAACAACACCTTAAAAAAACATGGCTTTAATTTAAATGTAGCAGCATTAACACTAAATGTTTGTTATAATGCAGTAAAACTATTACATATCTGATTATTCTTGTTCACCTATTTCGTCTCCTCTACCCCCGTGTATTGTATGTGCCTCTTGTTTTATCAGTTATGGACTGGGCAGAGCTGCGTCTTCGGCTCTCAGTGTCAAATTTCCAAAGGCCGAGGGAGATGTTTAACTAACCGTATCAGCACGCGCGCTTATCGTGCATTCCGAACGCGTGTTCTGGAGTGACTGACAGGGGCTCAAGTTCTCCCTTCCTTAAAAATAAGGGAGTCTGGACTGGACCGCGTCTGAACTGGATAAGAACAAAAGCCCGCTCACGGACCAGGATACAGCGTGGTGTGCTTTTTGATTAGGACTAAACGGTCCCAATGATGTATCGTGTTTGTGCTCACAAGATACTGGCAACATAAACATCGTCCCGATGGGGGCTTCTGTGAAAACACAGTTGTTTCTCCGTCCATAAGGGCGTGGGGCCTGTGGCATGTAGAGATTTGGAGAACAAGCCTTGCTGAGTGATGTAAGAAAAATGAGAATTATCTTGGCTCAGACTCGCCAATCACTGTATCAGGTCCTGAATTCAGCTTCAATAATTATGCATGAGTATGGTCCGCGAAACGCTGGGCTGTTCTGAGCAAAATACAATCATAGAACGCTGCATTAGTCCGCCACAAAGGACACATACAAGGAATAACAAGAAACAATGTCCATGTTCAGGGGTAGTTTTCAATGTCTCATTTTCTTCTTCTTCTGCGTTCGTGTGCTGAAACTCCCACGTACACTCGTGTTTTGCACGAGTGGAATTTTACGTGTATGACCGTTTTTACTCCGCCATTTAGGCAGCCATACGCCGCTTTCGGAGGAAGCATGCTGGCTATTTTCGTGTTTCTATAACCCACCGAACTCTGACATGGATTACAGGATCTTTTTCGTGCGCACTTGGTCTTGTGCTTGCGTGTACACACGGGGGTGTTCGGACACCGAGGAGAGTCTGCACACAAAGTTGACTCTGAGAAATAAATCTCTCGCCGAACGTGGGGACGAACTGACGCTGACAGCGGCCAACTGGATACAAATCCAGCGCGCTACCGACTGAGCTACATCCCCGCCCCAAGGCCTCATTTTAAGGCGGTCCTGAGTTCAGCCCGAAGTTGACTTCGCGAAGTCTTTTTACCGAAAACTCAGCGCTAAAGCTCAGTGCGACCAGCTTCGCGAAGTCTTTTTACCGAAAACTCAGCGCTAAAGCTCAGTGCGACCAGCTTCGCGAAGTCTTTTTACCGAAAACTCAGCGCTAAAGCTCAGTGCGACCAGCTTCGCGAGGATAACGCACAGTTTTTAAAGGGTTTTTCTTCTTCGTAAAAACATTTCAACATGTTTAACAGCACCGGCGAGCTGCATCCTGAAGGATACTCTCCCTATAAAACTCATTTTAACCGCTTTTAAGCAGAGCGTTTTTTTCTTTCCCAGGCGTTACCAAGTTGTGTGTAATTCATATTCACAAAACCTTATCGGCTTGACAAAAACCAGTCTATCAAACGAAGTCTTTACGCGTTTTTCATGTCTAAACATTGCTTCCTGACAACAACAGCGCTTTGTAGCCAGCAAAGACGGAGGCTTTTGAAATACATCACATTGCAACGAAGATTGAGGAAAAGAGTAAGGACCTCATTAGACAAGCCATTGGTTATGACGGCGCTACAGCAAATGACGTCTTCAAAGGCAGCTTGACATACCCGAGATAAAATCGCGGAGGAGGGTTTTGAGGGTTGGGGGGGGGGGGGGGGCGGGGCAAAGAACTGACTGGGGATGGGGAGCGAGTACAGTGGAAACCCCCATTTAAGAACCACGCCCCCCTCCCCCCCTTTCCAACTTAAAAAAAGTGTATCACTTAAGGTGAAAATAGTGTCAAGGTAAATGGAAAAACTAAGTCACCGCCCCGCACTGGCTGACGCGATGTGGATTCACAGATGTACGAGACGGGCGCAGTGGCGTGGTGGTAAGACATCGGCCTCCTAATCGGGAGGTCGTGAGTTCGAATCCCGGTCGCTGCCGCCTGGTGGGTTAAGAGAGGAGATTTTTCCGATCTCCCATGTCAACTTATGTGCAGACCTGTTAGTGACTTAACCCCCTTCGTGTGTACACGCAAGCGCAGCACAAGACCAAGTGCGCACGGAAAAGATCCTGTAATCCATGTCCGAGTTCGGTGGGTTATAGAAACACGAAAATACCCCGAAATCGGCGTATGCTGCCTGAATGGCGGGGTAAAAACGGTCATACACGTAAAAATCCACTCGTGCTAAAAACATGAGTGAACGTGGGAGTCTAAGCCCATGAACCGAAGAAGAAGAAGAAGAGATGTACGCACGTGCAACACACAGAACACACAGATCACAGTTAATTAGAACAGAAAAACAAGTCGCGTAAGGCGAAATAACAACATTTAGTCAAGCTGTCGAACTCACAGAATGAAACTGAACGCACTGCTTTTTTCACCAAGACCACATACTCGTAGTTTTGTCAGTCCACCGCTCGTGGAAAAGGCAGTGAAATTGACAAGAAGAGCGGGGTTGTAGTTGCGCTGAGAAGGATAGCACGCTTTTCTGTACCTCTCTTCGTTTTAACTTTCTGAGCGTGTTTTTAATCCAAACATATCATATCTATATGTTTTTTGAATCAGGAACCGACAAGGAATAAGATGAAAGTGTTTTTAAATTGATTTCGAAAATTTAATTTTGATCATAATTTTTATATTTTTAATTTTTAGAGCTTGTTTTTAATCCAAATATAACATATTGATATGTTTTTGGAATCAGAAAATAATGAAGAATAAGATGAACGTAAATTTATATCGTTTTATAAATTTTTTTTTTTTTTACAATTTTCAGATTTTTAATGACCAAAGTCATTAATTAATTTTTAAGCCACCAAGCTGAAATGCAATACCGAAGTCCGGCCTTCGTCGAAGATTGCTTGGCCAAAATTTCAATCAATTTGATTGAAAAATGAGGGTGTGACAGTGCCGCCTCAACTTTTACAAAAAGCCGGATATGACGTCATCAAAGACATTTATCGAGAAAAAAAACCCGTCCGGGGATATCATTCCCAGGAACTCTCATGTCAAATTTCATAAAGATCGGTCCAGTAGTTTGGTCTGAATCGCTCAACACACACACACGCACAGACAGACACGCACAGACACACAGACACACACACACACCACGACCCTCGTCTCGATTCCCCCCTCTACGTTAAAACATTTAGTCAAAACTTGACTAAATGTAAAAAGAAACCAATGGTAACAGGTGGGGGTTAATTAGTTCCATCTTGGTGCTACGTGTAGCTCTTTCACTGGCTGGCAGTTTTACAGCGGTCGTATCAGCTTCAAACACAAGGTGTGTGCAGAGATCTGCATTTCATTCGTTTATCTTTAACTTGAGTTTTCTAGAAAATGTTAAATTCCATGCTCTTTCTTTTTTTTTTTTTTTTTTTTTTTTTTTTTTAAATCTCAGTTGCATGCAGGCTGCTTCAACCTTTTTGTTTTTTGTTTTGTTTTTTGTTTTGTTTTTGTTTTGTTGTTGTTGGCGGGGAGCATCCTTCTTCATTGATTTTTTTATTTTTTTTAATTTTTTTTAAGTAATGTTTTTACTATAACATTAACATTACTATATCTAAATGTATTTTAAGCAACTTTTCTATATAACAATTCCCTCTCAAAAATGCATACAATATCCAGAGGGGAGCCATATCTATAAATACCAACACACATTTTGGCTATCACAATCAAATAATTCACATAACTTATTAGTGCCTTGGAACTTTGTGAATTTTCAAATACGCCCAAAAAAACTTCCTTTACGGTAATTTTAATAATCATATTATATTTACAATTCACTTTATCCTCAACGCATTTCCAAATGGACATAATTTTCGGGCAAAAGTAAAAAAAATGTTCAATATAATCAATTTCGTTCTCACAGTGAGTACAGCAATTACTCACGGAAATGCCTATTTTATACAATAAAATATTTGTGGGGTAAATATTGTGCAATATTTTCCAATGCAGCATTCGCAATCTTGTTTCAGTGGTTACTTTGTTTACCATTAACCATTGCTCTTTTCCCGGCCTGAAATCAAATTTATGTTCCCAAAATTTAACTACAACCGGCTCCACATATTTTTCCTTTATAATTAATTTGCGAAATTGACAAGGCTTACTCAGGTTCTTTAAATCGTTGAATCCACATACATTTCCATTTGCAGAGCGTAGTGTTGCTGCTTTAACTGCTGTACAAATCACCCTATATTCAAAGAATCTTGTGGGCTTACATCCAACCTTCTGCTGCATAATATTAAAGGGCACAATCTCATTACCAACATATACATCCTTTACTCGACAAACGCCTGCTTTAATCCAGTCGCTAAAAAACAGGGTTTGGCCGCAATAGATTATATCCTTGCTGTTCCATAGACACGTATCTCTTAATAACATGTCTCCACCTACTGCTCTCTGAATCATGTCCTTATTTTTCAACCAACAAATTAAAACTTGTTTCCAAAATACATTTTTAATTAATCCCAATCCTTTTGCCAATGCTCTTTCGTCTGCACAAGGTACGAATGTAATCAGTCCAGCAGCCCCATTATACCTTTGCCGCGACTGCAACGCAAACGCGTCATTAACACGCTTACCACCAAAAGAGAAAAGGAAGACAACGCCACCACAACAATTTTAAATGTGTGGGAA
>NC_090246.1:23506537-23526691 GCF_037325665.1 Littorina saxatilis
GTTTTAGTTATACCAATTATTACTTCTTGTTTTTTCAAGATAATGAAATGTAATGTCAACAGAAAACTGGATACTGTTGAGGGGTGTTTTGATTTACCCAGTACATCTAGTTCTTGTTTGCATGTTTTAATACATTATAATTACCATTTTTATGTTTACAGGCAGAACATTGACCGCCTCCTTTGTCAACCCTCTCAAGTAAGTGTAGTATTATTAAAAAGCTAATTTGTAAAGAACCATGTGAAAATAATAATGATGAAAAACAACACACACACAAACAATGAGAATATTCTGATAATAAAGGTCATTTGATGATTTTTTATGTTTTCGGAGATACATGTAGTAGTATTATAGATTGGCACTGCAGGCACATTTTTTCTTGTTTGTCAGTTGACAACTTACATTATTATTTTGAGTGATGCTAACTTTGTTTTCAATGTCTCTCTTGTGCAGCATCACTGTTGAATTCAGTGATTTAACCTGTGATGGTGATTTAGATGGTGATGACAGCGACTTTGATGTCGATGATATCGAGCTGGAATCTCAAGACGCCAGTTTTTTTCTCACCATGGATGTGTATGTTTTGCATTTCTTATTAATGTGTTGCTTTTGTAAGAATAAACAAATTCTAATCTATTATTCATTTGTATGTAATGTATACATGAATTTATACATTTATGTTGTAAAATGATTAAAATGGTTTCATTCTTCTAGGGAAGTCTAATTACTACATCAGACTGTATTGCACACTGAATGTTATTATTATTTTTTATTTATTCCTATGTGTCAGGGATGAAAAGTATGCCAAGGAGGCAGACGAGGTGGCCTTTGAGGAGGTGGCGTACGGCCAGCAGGAGGACGAAGAGACAGGTGATGCTGACACTGCGGAGGAGGTGGAGTTAGGACCAGGCATCACCAGGATAGCCACAGCAGACCAGTGCCAGGACATTTGCAACAGCACACTGTGCCTAGCATTTGTCCACCAACTAAAGGCACTGGCTGCTGTGAGCATCAGGAAATGCTCCACTGCTGGGTGTGAGCATGTTCCTGCCGTGAAGGAGGGCTTCACAGGCTCAGCACTGTACCTCAGATGGGTGAGAACATTTTATTTTTTACTCACATGCGAAGCAAAAGTCAGTCTATGTACTCACCTGGTTCATCTGTCCGTCTGGCCGTTCATTCGTTAAAAACTAAAATGTTGAATTTATCTTGGACACTACTAAGTCTAACAGCACTAAATGTGGCATGATGGTTCAGATTTCAGAATGCACTTAGGCTTCATCAACTCATTATGTTTGTACATGTATATGTTCCTAGTAATCCTACTGACAGTGACACATTGAATTTTTATAAAGTCATTTGCATTTTTGTTTTTTTCAAATCTGATCTGTGAATTTCAGGAATGTGTGAAAGGCCATGTGAGCCACACATGGTGTGCCCAGCCCACCCTGCCCAACAAAATTCACTGTGGTGATTTTCTAGTCAGCACATGTATCCTCCTAAGTGGAAATAATTATGCCAAGCTGGCGTTGTGGGCGAAGGTGCTGAACCTGCCCTTTCCTGGTGCTACCTTCCACCAGGCTGTCCAGAAACATTATGTGGTGCAGGTAATTAAAAAACAGTTAAAAAATAATTTATAATGTGTGTGTTATAAAATGGAAAGAAAATGGAATTTGGATATTGATAGTTGTGTTGTTTATGTTTGCCTGCCAGTTTGTGTTAATATCTATGCATGTTTGTTTTTACCTGTTTAAATATTGTAAAGCGCTATGAGTAGATTGTCTAGAAACGCGCTATATAAATGTCCATTATTATTATTATTATTATTATTGATCTCTATCTTTATCTCTAGCAAACTCAAAGCGCGGCAAAGGTTGCACTATACAGGCGCCCTACTCACGGCCCAACGGGGATTTGAACCCGGGTTGCTGTATCCCTGGGGAATCGTGTTCACCACAGAACCAACCGGCCACCCTAGTTACAAATGATGTTTAGAAACTAAAAGCAACCCATTCTCGTTATGTATTCAGATGTTTTGTAACAAGTATGGCATTTTTTGTTGTTGTCTAGAACAGTTGACATAGTCTAGTCTGTGAGGCAAAATTCTTGCTTTGTGTGTCCCTCAGTGACTGTCCCAACTCACAAGAATATAGATATATAACTTTGTTTTCCATTTATCATAAAGGCTGTGAAGGACACATGGAAGGACCACCAACGAGCCATCTTCGACTCATTGGCAGAGCAAAATTTGGTTGTTCTGGGTGAGTGTTTGTTGTTCTTTTGTGATTTATGTTTGACCCCTTTGTCACTGTTGTGCCATTTCAGAAATATAATGTATCCAATGCTGTAGACTTAACCCAACCCCACCCCCCACCCCCCCAACCCCACAATAATATTGAAATGAATGTCTAAAATCAACTTTATATTTTCTATTTTATTTCTCAAAAGCAAAACATGATGTGATGCAGGACATAATATTCAATTTTGGACATTGTATCAAGGCGTGCTTGCTTTTGAGAAATAGACTGAAAGAAAAAGTTACATTTTCATGTAACCCACTGAAATTGACTTCCTGTTGTCAAGTGACGGCAGAGCACTTTTTATTGAACATTTATTTTGTTATGTCATTCCATTTTTGTGTGTGTGTGTGTGCAGGAGATGGACGCAATGATTCACCAGGTCAGTACGATTATTGCAGACCTGCATTATTCAATGACCCAATATATACCATGTCCCCAATTTTACATAGTCATTGGAATATTAGAATGTGCTATTTACCATCATGTAGAATGATATAGTCTAGGCGCTTGAGTAATTGGCTTGCCTGTGTTCTCGTAACCATGTTAACAAACAACTGAGCTTAGAAAAGCCTTGCAATTTTGATGTCCGGTCAGAGAATATTGTTTGCAGGTTTCATCATAAATGGTTACTTTTTAATGGTGCATTGAATTTTCAAATAGGTCATTGCGCACAGTACTGCAGCTACACTCTTATGGAGGCTGAGACCACAAAGATTCTCTCTGTCCAGTGTGTGGACAAACGGGAAACACAGCGAAAATCCACGAACATGGAAAGGGTTGGATTTAAGAGGGCACTGGATGAGGTAGTGCTTGAAGGTGAACGGGTGGACACCACTGTTGATGAGGTCGTCACTGATGCCCATGTGGGAATAGCTGCAGATATGAGTATGTTCTGTTTCCTCTTTTCCCCCCTTTGTGTGTGTGTGTGTGATTAACAGTCAATTATATGTTAGCGGTAATTTATTATGCAACATTTATTATCTATACATACATCAGTCCCATCTGGATGGACAGTGCAGTGAGTTAGAATGCTTAATTTCAAGATAATATACCTCTTGCCCACTTTGGGGATACAGTTTAGAGTGTGTCACCATTATTGTCTCTTTAGCAGCTGTTGTTCATTGTATTATGTGTGCATTGCTAAGCCCTTTTCATTTAATTTGGGCTGGTCATTTTAGCAAACATTTTAAAAATGTATGCACCAAATATTTGATATTGCAAATGAATATATTTTGTTCTTTGTTTTGTCAAAAAGAGGCGATCGGAAAAAAACATTCCCTTGATGTGTGGCATGTTGCCAAAAATATTGGCAAGAAGCTAGCCAAGGTACGTATGTTGTAATTGTGTTATAGTTTGATACAATTTTGAAATATTGTGAATGCTTTATTGGTTTTCTCATGTTTTCTTTGGTTTGTTTGTGTGTGTATCTTTACATTTTACATTTGCATTTTCTTCTTAGATTGCTGCAGGCAGTAAAGGTCGCAAGCTGCAAAAGTGGATCCCTTCGATAGTGAACCACTTTTGGTTCTGCTGCCAGAAGGCTGACACCAAGACAAAGTTCATGGTAACCTGTTTGGTCATTGTCTTGTTTGGTTATTTGTACGGTTTCATTTACAAATAATAATAGCACGTCAATCACAATTATGCACTAATTTCAATAGTTTGAAAAAAATCAGGCATGTATAGTTTTCTGAATGTGTCTGTTCCATTCCAGGGTATGTGGCGAGGAGTTTTGCAACATGTTTGCAACATACATTCTTGGGATGCTGGTGCCTGGTGCTGCGACCATGAAGACCTGGGCGGGGAAAGGGAGGATGGGAGGGCCTGGCTTGATCCTCAGGAAGACCGTGCCCTAGTGAAACAGCTCGCCTCTGTGGTCTTAGACCAGACTCTGATCCAGAAAGCAGAGTTGGTCATCACAAACAGGTTAGAAGATTATTATTACTCACTATTGAGGGAGAAATCAGGGAACTGTTTACAGTGTGCATGAAAGGAGATTATGTGGGTGCAACAAGTATGAACTTGTTTGTGTGGTTTTGTAATTACTAATACTCGATGTAAAAATCAGGAGTTGTAGTGCTCATACTGATGTGTGCTGGCCAACATTATACAGTGGAACTCTGTTATAGTGAATATAAGAATTTCGCTGTAACAGGGTTGATTTATATCATACAGTGAGGTAAATAAACAAGAAAACCTATCGCTACAGTATCAGCAGAACATCACTGTAAAATATTTAATGATAAGCGTGTTCACTTCTACCATTATATATAATACTTTCTTTTTACATACAGGAGCACATGCCCCCTGGAGGTGTTTCACCAACATTTGTTGATGTATGCGGGCAAAAGGTTTGCGTACACACCTCCGGTTTATGAAGCCAGGATTCTGTTGGCAGCCATGGACCACAACACTCATGCTGGTCGACCCTTGGCGACTTCAAAGGATGGCAGAAAGAAGTAAGTACATGTATTGAAACACACTCAATGCAATGTTTTTGTTGTTTGTTTTTTTCACAGGCCAAACATGTAAATTCAGGCTTCAAGTTCTAGATGTATGATCATGTCCTTGGCATGTTTAGTTATATTATGACATTCAAGGCCATTACAAGGGTTAGTGTCAAGCATTTTAGTCATAATTGTTCTTGTTCTATGTTGATAGGTATCACAGATGCTTCAATAAGAAAACCGGCCGCTGGTCGGTATTCCCTGTGAAGGTCCCAAAGACCTACCACCACATTCCAGCCCTGAAGCTGCGAATCATGGAGATGAGACTACAAGACCCGTTGCCACTGCACAGGAAAAAACCTCTGGCACAAGAGGACCCAAGGAGACTGTCAACACACCTGGCAGCAACCTCCCCACCTCCAACTAGTGAACTTGTTGCACAGAAAAAATCTCGTTTTACCTGAATGACGGTAGCAGTTGAGCTGGTAGTAGCCCAAAAGGAGGCAGAACATAAGGAAAGAGTGTCAAGTGGGATAATTATTACCTCCCTTTTTGTCTGCGGTTCTGTTACAGTTGTTTTTGACATGTGGAGAGGTACAACAATATGACACCAGTGGACTTTTGAAAGGCCCTTTTCAAGACAGCAATGTTTGTATGTGTGGGTAACCAGTAAAAATGCATAGACCCGCATAGTTCTATGGCATGGCTGTGTTTAGTTTTTTAATTTAATCTGCTGCCTTATCATGGACCCTAAATTGCGCTATTTCACCAATATAGATGGGAGGCTCTTGTATACATTGGCGAATAATGATTTTAATAATAACTTTGAAAAATAGTAATAACTTTGTGATTATACATTGGCAGACTAAATTTGCAAGAAAAGCATTTATCAATAGTTTCCAAAGCTGTATCATTTTAGTTGAGACTGTGTTGTATGATTTTCACTTCAAATTGATATCAATTGCCTTAGACTACATTTTGCTTCACAGGCTAGATTCAGGCGGCATAGAATGGCTGCAGGCACAAGAAACTCACATTGCAACACATATTATAATTGAGCATGTTGGAATGTTCGGCTGAAAATGTACCTCCCATTATAATTAAAGGAATGTCAGCGACAACCCACCTCTCAATGCAGGGACTGAGGGAGTGGTTGTGACATGGTGATCATGTTTTTTTTTTCTTTTCTTGTTTAGTTGAAAATATTGCTTGTGTACAATAATTGTTTATTCATGATACTAATGTGTGTGCGAGAGAGACTGAGGGTTTGTACAACATGTGTTAGTATATTCTTATTATGTGTGGCTGCAAGCGTGACTTAGCATATCTGTTTAGTTGGCTTTTGTACATGTTTACCTGGAAACAATATGAGAATAATGGTGGTAACGATACTTGATATTTGTCTGTCTGTTCATTTGTTTTTATGAGTGCGTTGTGGTGTGGTAATTGTGCAACAGTATGTCTGCTGAAAGAAAAGAAAAAAACAAAAAACAAAGACAGAAACTGTTTGTTGTCTGCAGATAAAGGGATGTACACCACTTTGAAAATGACTAAAGACTATTGTGTGTTTGTTGTGTGATATAAATTTAAAAACAATAACATCATGTTTCTTTTTCTGAACCCATTACAAAAAGTGGAAGTGATTCAGATTCTGTATTCAGAATTACACAATTTCAAAATCTGACAGCATAATTTACATGATATGACATTGTGTCACTGCTGGCACATGAACTTGTTTTGTTGTTGGTCAAATATACATTTATTAAAATTAACTTGTGGAGTCATACTAGTACATACAAAGTAAATGAACACAAACTTGTACAAAACAAACAGCTCAGCTGAAGAAACCATTTTAACATAATTTTCTAGTCAACCAAAATAACATTCTCATTTTCAAGACAAAATGTTTCTGTAATATTTTTCTTGCACTCAAAAAGTAATGTGTGCAAAAACCCATGGAAACAATCAAACAGCTGTTACAACCATACAGAGAGGCAATTAAAAATTTGAAAACTAAAAGTCAAACATGTCCAAGTCCTCAGGACATTTTGGTGCTTGAGGAAGAGACAGACGAAAAATATCCCTCCATGTTGTGTGTCGGTATTCAAGAGCAATTACCCCATCTACTGCAAGCGCGCTGGAATGTATCCTGTATAAACATTGTTGGGACTGGGGTAAGTATCCCGAATGGCCCACACACAACATGAAGGGATAGCCCTCCTGTTACCAGCCCCCAAACGACCATGCTGCCAGAAAACAAACTGGCGATAGGCAGCATGGCGATTGGAGGCGGCTTCGCCTCCCTCTTCCGCAAACACCAAAATGTCCACCCGCTGCCTCCTGCTCAGGTGTAGCACGAACGGATGTAAAATGATGTTCATCTCCTGCAAAAGAAAAAAGAAATAATAATTGTAATCATCAAAGTAACAACACATCACATTGACCCGGGTTCGAATCCCTGTTGGGCCTTGAGTGGGGCGCCTGGTAAAGTGCGACCTTTGCCGCGCTTTTAGTTTCCTACACAGCAAAGATAAAGCGCGTTGTAAATATCCAAATTTCATTTTTTTTCAAATACAAAAATAAGAAATACAAAAATAAATAAATAATAATAATTGGACTCCAAGGACTACATACCAATGTGAACTTCAAGGGAAGAGGAAAGTCGTTCACTAAAAGAAATTTGCTATTACAGTTTAGATTTTTGTCTAACAGAGAGAACCCAAGGGGGAAAAAAACCCTCTTCATTATAAGTGGAAAATCACAATAATAGAGTCCACTATAGTATGAGTACTAGCAGGTTCCACTGTATATCATTACATACAACTATATTACCCTGCACAAGTACACAATCTGACCATGACTGTGTTTATCTTTTTTTTCATGTAAATATTTTTTTAATAAATACTTTTTTATATAAAAAATGGGCATACGTACAGGCATTCTTGATATGCACTGAGTGCGGCGCTGGCAGCAGATCCGTTCTGCAGGTGTGGGCATGTGCCGACAATGTCGGCACACACACCAGTCCGGCCAGGCTGCATGGTCTGGTGATGGTGCAGGTGTTGGCACAGACGACTGATCGGCTGTTTTCAACAGAAAGCATTTTTATTTCTTAATTTATGATACATATTTTATGATTACCAATGTCAAAGTAAAAAAAATCAATAATGCACCATGGATGTAAATATATTTTTTTTGTTTTGTTTTTTGTATACAACAACAACAAAACCATTGAAAAAATACTTTCAGCAGAATGCAGAAACAAAATACTACATAGAGAGCTCACACAAAATACCACAATAATGACAAGAGCAAACTTATATCAGAACACCATAAAGCAGAAGTTACTTACCAAGCATGTCAAAAACAAGACCTGGTTGTGCAACAGCCAGGTCGAGGGCCAGTTGTCGCAGTTGTGCAATATCCAGCTGTTGGATCTGAGTCTGTAATAATGTAAAGACAACAAACATGTTTTAAAATGAAACATGTGTGCTGTTATCATTATCTGTGTATACATGCGAAAGACTTTGCTATTCATATCTCCTCATAATAATGTCAAATTAATTAAAAACACACCTGCAAGTTATTCCTGTGCTGCTGCGCAGTGGGGATGCCGGCCACATCCCACCTCCCTCGACCACCTCTCCCCCTGCCACTTGAAGAGCCCCGCTGCTGTGCTGTCGCCCCTCGTCCTCCTCTCCTCCTTCCTCTCCCCCTGTCTCCTCCTCTTTCGTTACTTGTGGAACATGTCTGAAAACAGCATTAATAAAACATTTGTGTCTTCAACATGAAGAACTAATTTACATCTAATGGTAACTTCTCCAATTCTCTCATCTATGTGTGCCAAACTAGCACATTTTCTCCTCAAACTATAGCGAAACCTGTGGTATCCAACAACGAAGGGGCCCAGACAAAAAGAGTTGGATACCACAGGTAGTTGGATACCACAGGTCAGATTCAGACTAAGTAATACGTATTTGGGTAATTCCCCAGTTGTATATCACAGGGTATTTGGATAAGACCAGTATGGATACCACAGATTTCACTGTAATGTACACATGAAAACACACCTGATCTTGTTCTTGAGGCTGACCACCTCCTCTTCCCCCTCCCCTTCCTCTCCTCCTCCCTCTCCCTCTGTGGGGTGCAGGCGAGTCTGTTTCATGATCACTCCGGCTTGTCTGAAATCAACAATAATAAAATAGTTGTATCTTCAGCATGTAGAACTAATTTTCATATAATTAATTGTAAGCTCTTCAGTCTCATCTATTAGAGCCAAAATAGCAAATGTTCTCAAAGTAATGGACATGAAAACACACCTGATCTTGTTCTTGAGGCTGACCACCTCCTCTTCCCCCTCCCCTTCCTCTCCTCCTTCCTCTCCCTCTGTGGGGTGCAGGTGAGTCTGTTTCATGATCACTCCGGCTTGTCTGAAATCAACAATAATAAATTAGTTGTATCTTCAGCATGTAGAAATACATCTGGTAAGCTCTCCACTCTTTTTGTCATCTGTGAGTGCCAAACCAGTTTTTACTAGCAAATTTTCTCATCAAACTAATGTATATGAGAACACACCTGGGGGTATGGGTGGGGTTATGAGAGAAATACTTAGGTTAGGACTGCTAGACAGTCAAAGTCTTCTTCTGTCACATTCTTTGCACATGATTCTAGAGGGAGCAAAGAGGGAAGGAGGGCATCATCCATCAAACAAGTGATGACCAAGGAATAATAGAAAATTAAAAACCAACCGAGTACTTTATGCTGTTTACATGTTCTGAGCAAAAGTCCACAAGTACATTGAATGATTGATGTAGTGCTACAGGGATTACGACAGATCTAGAAGCAACCCATCGAAAGCAAAAAGAAGCTAAGAGGCATACAGCCTATGCTCCAAAGTTCATGAAGGCTGTTACCCTTTATAATTATCAAGATCTACGAGTATGCTTACTCTTACCGTCAAACTCAGAAAATGCGAGTGGGGCGGTTTTTGCGGTAGTGACATGAATGACTCTCACTCTGTCACTCTCATGTCGACAGATTGCTTCCAGTTCTTCTTCTTCTTGATAATGTAGAACACTTTTGGATCCCAAATCTAAATAGACTTAAGTTAGGGGCGAAAAGTTATTGCACGGCCTTTGAAACTTACCGATGGCGACGACATAGTGATGTTGTACTTGTCAATTGATAGCGGCAGTAGTGGCGGAAGTAGGGAGTTCCCTTGACTTCCGGTGACGATTACGCCAAAGGCCTTGTTGAATAATGTTTAGGCCTACGAATTCTTTTTCTCGAAAATATCGTACCAACAATTTTTTTCTGTGTTCGAATACTGTAGCCAATCCTCCTTCTATCAACTTTAAAGGACGTTTATGAGATTATTTGTACAAGTGACCAAAATGAATTAATTATTGAGCTACAGCCACATGTGTTACTTTAATCACGACAACCCTCATTTCATCCGGTTTTTTAAAAAAATTTTTTATTCCTGAGGAATTTGTCTTAACACCATCCCTCATTGCTCTCTCTCTCCCCCCCCCCCCCCCTCTGTACTATGCCCAACACCCTCCAGCAATAAATTAAAATCAAACCCTTCCTATGCCCCCCCCCCCCCCAAACAGACACACACTTCTTTTCTCTCCATTCAGGAAGTGGGCATCGCTTCCCCTTTACCTGTTACTTCCGTTGCCTTCGTTTAGTCGTAACGGTATGATCCCCTACGCTGTATCCAAAGAAGATGAGAAACACATCATGTTGCTTATCCTCTGTCTTGTATCTATCAGAATCGCGTTCTTTTGTTTGCTGTACTCAGTTCGCATTGCTCTCCCATCCCCCCCCCCCCCCCCCCCCCCCCCCCTTTACCGTCCAGACCTTCGCTATTCTCATCTGGCCTTGTCTCAACAATCAGCTCTTTTTATTACATTTAGTCAAGTTTTGACTAAATGTTTTAACATAGAGAGGGAATCGAGACGAGGGTCGTGGTGTGTGTGTGTGTGTGTGTGTGTGTGTGTGTGTGTGTGTGTGTGTGTGTGTGTGTGTCTGTCTGTCTGTGCGTGTGTGTGTGTAGAGCGATTCAGAGTAAACTACTGGACCGATCTTTATGAAATTTTACATGAGAGTTCCTGGGTATGATATCCCCAGACTTTTTTTTCATTTTTCCGATAAACGTCTTTGATGACGTCATATCCGGCTTTTTGTAAAAGTTGAGGCGGCACTGTCACACCCTCATTTTTCAATCAAATTGATTGAAATTTTGGCCAAGCGATCTTCGACGAAGGCCGGACTTCGGTATTGCATTTCAGCTTGGAGGCTTAAAAATTAATTCATGCCTTTGGTCATTAAAAATCCGAAAATTGTAATTAAAATTATTTTTTTATAAAACGATCCAAAATTACGTTCATCTCATTCTTCATTATTTTCTGATTCCAAAAACATATAAATATGTTATATTCGGATTAAAAACAAGCTCTGAAAATTAAAATTAAATTTTCGAAATCGTTTTAAAAACAATTTCATCTTATTCCTTGTCGGTTCCTGATTCCAAAAACATATAGATATGATATGTTTGGATTAAAAACACGCTCAGAAAGTTAAAGCGAAGAGAGGTACAGAAAAGCGTGCTATGCAGCACAGCGCAACCGCTACCGCGCTAAACAGGCTCGTCACTTTCACTGCCTTTTGTACGAGCGGCGGACTACGTGGTCATTGTGAAAAAATGCAGTGCGTTCAGTTTTATTCTGTGAGTTCCACAGCTTGACTAAATGTAGTAATTTCGCCTTACGCGACTTGTTATTATTCAGTTTACACACCTCCTGTTTCTTCTTTGATGTGTATCTATCCTTACTCATCTTCGTTACTGTCGGTGTCTGCAACGAGAATCTACCACAACACCCTCCCCACATCATATCTGTAACCCATCCTGACCTCAGGTCAAAATGAGTTCGGCTCATTCTAAAGCGCTAACGTGGAGCGATGATGATCAGAATGATCTGTAACCTTGATCTATGATAAGCATGTGTTGCCCATCTAACTCCCGCCCCGATCACGCCTACACAATATTATAGTGTCCTTTAATATCATCCTTATTATTTCCCCCCCGTAACAATAACGCCCTTCTTAGCTTTACGTGTGTTATATCTAACTTAATCCTTTCCCAACACTTTTTAACCTGGTTTTTGTATTGTTCAAACCCCCTACGTTGCCACTCACGGTCACACATCACATATTTATGGAACTCCGCATCTATAGCTCTTTTTCCCATCTTGATGTGAAAGAGAGACAGAGAAAGATAGAGACAGAGAGCAGCTGTGACTGTGTGTGTGTGGTGTGTGTGTATGTGTGCGTGCGAGCGTGCGTGTGAGCGTGCGTGCGTACGTGCGTATGTGTGTGTGTGTGCGTGCGTGCGTGCGTGCGTGCGTGTTTGTGTGCGTGTGTGTGTGTCTGGCTATGTTTCCCACTTTATATCCGCCAGCCAGTCTGTCATTTGTTTTCAAGGTCATAAATAGTCTTGAGTCGAGCGTTTGAAAATGCCTGAGCCTGAAGGTGGGTGTAACTTACACCTCTTAGTATCAGTCTGCCTTAGAGATGAGGACGACAGTTGGCCAGATGGCCAGAATAGCGCGCTGCATTTTCCCGCATAGAACTAAGGCGCGTCTGCCGCGACGGTGCCTGAGTTAAACATTGGTGGGCATTGCTCCACGGCACTGTAACCATTCCCCGTCCCTTCACCTCTCTCGCCACCATCCGCCCTACCCTTGGTCTCATGCCTGTAAAGTCGTGAAGGGAACATACAGACCCCTATACTACATCAATGGTCCAAACTGGCACCGTGAGACCGGTGTTTATGACAAAGAGAGAAGCTGAAGAGGAAAATACTGCTCGCCTTTGTTTCAAAGGCAAGTGAAATTTTGATGAGAGGCGTTGGTCGCAGTCAGCAAAAAGGTCTCGGGGGAAAAGAAAATGGCACCGATGCTTTGACACGCTTTAGGGTGGGACTACTTGGATAAGAGGCCAGAGTAGGGCCATAGCTGTAAGTGATGGGGGTGGAAAACTCTCTCTCTTACTTCGCCCCACCCCCCCCCCCCCCATCCCACCCCCCCCCCCACACACACACAATGAAATGTTCTGCGCGGTATTGTACAATGCATCTTACTGTGCATGTGTTCCTCATGTATGTGTGCGTTTGTGCGTGTGTCTGTATGTGTTCGTACCACTTTGTTATTTACACATATATAACTCAGTCGTGCGTACGTCAACAGAACAGAAATTGAATTGACGGGCTTTTTTTTAAAGGTCACAGGTGTAACTTGAAAAAATCTACCTTCCCCTTTCTTTCTTTATTTGGTGTTTAACGTCGTTTTCAACCACGAAGGTTACCTTCCCCCTCCCCCCCCAAAAAAAACACCAAGTCGCGTAAGGCGAAATTACTACATTTACTTAAGCTGTGGAACTCACAGAATGAAACTGAACGCACTGCATTTTTGCACAATGACCGTAGTCCGCCGCTTGTGCAAAAGGCAGTGAAATTAACGAGCCTGTTTAGTGCGGTAGTGGTTGCGCTGCGCTGCATAGCACGCTTTTCTGTACGCTTCGTTTTAACTTTCTGAGCGTGTTTTTAATCCAAACATATCATATCTATATGTTTTTGGAATCAGGAACCGACAAGGAATAAGATGAAATTGTTTTTAAATCGATTTCGGAAATTTTATTTTAATCATAATTTTTATATTTTTAATTTTCAGAGCTTGTTTTTAATCCGAATATAACATATTTATATGTTTTTGGAATCAGAAAATGATGAAGAATAAGATGAACGTAATTTTGGATCATTTTATAAAAAAAATATTTTAATTACAATTTTCAGATTTTTAATGACCAAAGTCATTAATTAATGTTTAACCCTCCAAGCTGAAATGCAATACTGAAGTCCGGCCTTTGTCTAAGATTGCTTGGCCAAAATTTCAATCAATTTGATTGAAAAGTGAGGGTGTGACAGTGCCGCCTCAACTTTTACAAAAAGCCGGATATGACGTCATCAAAGACATTTATCGAAAACATGAAAAAAAAACCGTCTCAGGATATCATACCCAGGAACTCTCATGTAAGATTTCATAAAGATCGGTCCAGTAGTTTACTCTGTATCGCTCTACACACACACGCAAACACAGACAGACAGACAGACAGACAGACACACACACACACACACACACACACTCAGACACACATACACCATGACCCTCGTCTCGATTCCCCCTCTATGTTAAAACATTTAGTCAAAACTTGACTAAATGTAAAGAGAGAAAGAGAGAGAGTTGTGGGTGAGGTGCGAGTCTGGGGACTCCATGCGACGGTGATCACGAAATTGCTCACATGTTTATTCCGCTCCCGTATCTCCAGACAGCAACATAAACACCGCACGCTACACGCACTCAAAAACTGGCCGTGGTTTCTTTTATCTGACAACCGGAAGCTCTACAAGATTACAGCATCGCCCGAAAGTCCATTTCATCACGGGACCATTACCTGGGCCTGGCTAAGGTTCTCAGCACCAGGCATCTTTCGGGCTGGAAGGTATGGGTTCCTGGGGAAGAAAGAGTACACTGTAGCAGCATCGTTTGCAGGCAATGCGCTTAGTCATTCTGAACCCCTCTTCGTCTGGGTTTCAAACAAACTCGTCAATCTCAAGGGAAGGAAGGCTGGTTATTGACTGATTTGGAATCAGTAGCACTGATATTTTTCAGTTATTTTGTTGAATCCACTTGCCCTCGCGTGTCTGCCTATGCGATTGTAATCCCGAGGGAGAAAGTTGAACACAGAGGCATCAGAGAACACCCTCTATAACAAAATGGAAACACGACTCTCAAAAGCAATCTTGTGCAGAAATGACGTCTCCATCCTCAGCAGGATCAGAGCAATAAAGGCCAAGTCTCAAAATCAATTTACACCACATAAAAGCGACTCAGCCAAAGCGGCGGCGATTTCACCCAAACAAGTAGGCTACCAACTTGCTCTAATGAATAAAAAAAAATGAATAAGCATTAACCTGCTTAAACGAATAGGTATCAACCAGCTCCAGCAAATCAGTATCAAGCGCCTCTAAACCACAACTTAGCATGTCTGGTCTTACAGGACTCGCTGGATCACAAGTAACGTAGACGCCCCCCGTCAAACGCAGAACTGTAAGCCAAACCAATACCGTCAACGCCTGTACATACCGCTGAGAGCTTTGCTTCTCACACATACGCCTTTCATGCAAGATATGTTCTAGCTCTGTCTTCTTGTTCATGACTCCTTCTGCATTCCAATGCATCACCATAAAAGATTGACGCTTCTTGGATGTTGAAGTGGTTGTTGTGCTACCAGTCGCATTCCTCCTCTGTCCCCTGGCGCAGCAAGACGGACGACAGACAACCCAGTCAGCTTCGCTGAAAAGAAACCCTCGTGAAGGCAGCAATGCGACCACAATCCACGAGAGACGCATATCATCTCCTAGAACGATGGCAGCAAGTAGTGATCATGCGACTACGAACTGGTCACTGTCGCCTCAACGCCCACATGTTCAGGAAGCTGAAGCTGACCCCATCACCAACCTGTCCCTGTGGTCTGGAAGACCAGACTCCAGAACATGTCTTAATGACATGCCCCCAACTCAAACCAATCAGAGACAAAGTGTGGCCAGCATCAGTCCCTCTCCGCACCAAACTCTATGGGAGCAGACAAGACCTGGAAGCCACGACGTCATTCGTCTCGCAGACTAAACTGATGGTGTGACGGCGAACGCAAGAAGAAGAAGAAGAACACATACGCCGCCCCAGAGCCAAGAGGATTCATCTTCCAACGAACACCTGAGCCATCACAACCTGCCTCTACCTTCAGGCCTGGGTAATCTTACCTGCCCAGACAGATGGTATGCGGGCACCTGGAAAAGCTTCAGGTGGAAGAGGTTAGCCTCTGGCATGCCCGGCTGGCACCCGGCGCGCGGGGGTATTTATCCGGTCCGCTGCAACCTCGTGGTCTCATCATCAGGACCACAGCACGAGCATTGTTGCTTGGCATGCATCTGCTTGTCTCTCATGCTTTGCTTGGAGGTTGTGCTTTTTACACCCCCGGTATAGGTCCAATTCATTCTTCTTACTCGGCGTGACGTTATCAAATGGATCGGCTAGCTTTAGCCCTAAGGGGCACAACTCCGCTCATATTCTCTTCGCGCCGCCATATTGGATGCCGTCTTTGTTAGTTTTCTTCATTGCACTCTTGTTCTTTTTGCGTATTTCACTGTGTATGCAGACAAAATGAAGAAAACTGTGCATGCATGAGTCCAAAGGGGATCTGCCTTTTTAACACAACAGCACAACATAACAAGTCGCGTAAGGCGAAAATACAACATTTAGTCAAGTAGCTGTCGAACTCACAGAATGAAACTGAACGCAATGCAACGCAGCAAGACCGTATACTCGTAGCATCGTCAGTCCACCGCTCATGGCAAAGGCAGTGAAATTGACAAGAAGAGCGGGGTAGTAGTTGCGCTAAGAAGGATAGCACGCTTTTCTGTACCTCTCTTTGTTTTAACTTTCTGAGCGTGTTTTTAATCCAAACATATCATATCTATATGTTTTTGGAATGAGGAACCGACAAGGAATAAGATGAAAGTGTTTTTAAATTGATTTCGACAATTTAATTTTGATAATAATTTTTATATATTTAATTTTCAGAGCTTGTTTTTAATCCAAATATAACCATATTTATATGTTTTTGGAATCAGAAAATGATGGAGAATAAGATGAACGTAAATTTGGATCGTTTTATAAATTTTTATTTTTTTTTACAATTTTCAGATTTTAATGACCAAAGTCATTAATTAATTTTTAAGCCACCACGCTGAAATGCAATACCGAAGTCCGGGCTTTGTCGAACATTACCTGACCAAAATTTCAACCAATTTGGTTGAAAAATGAGGGCGTGACAGTGCCGCCTCAACTTTCACGAAAAGCCGGATATGACGTCATTAAAGACATTGATCAAAAAAATGAAAAAAAACGTCTGGGGATTTTATACCCAGGAACTCTCATGTCAAATTTCATAAAGATCGGTCCAGTAGTTTAGTCTGAATCGCTCTACACACACACACACACACACGCACGCACGCACATACACCACGACCCTCGTCTCGATTCCCCCCTCAACGTTAAAACATTTAGTCAAAACTTGACTAAATGTAAAAAGTAAAGCAAGAATACATTATTATATTCATTTATTTATTCTTTATCTCAAATTACCATGCAGACAATGCACCAAAATTCACAAAATAAAGCTCTAAAGACAGGCAAATGAGGTACAATGCAGCTCAGGTAACTACTGCAAAGTAATAACCAGTTATAATCGTCTTCTCCGCTCAGTAACTTCCTTCCAGTTGTCACCCTGATGGTAAACAACTTTAGGGATCCTAAAGTGTGCCTGCTGACTGCAGTTTTTGGCCACACAACGTGTCATTTTCACTTTTGTCGAGTCGCCACCCAACGCTCAAGCACTGTCAGAGATCGTGCAAGGCATCCAACATGGCGGCGGATGACCAATTCAAGAGAGTTACGACCCGTGATTCTCATACCGCGCGCGCCGAGTAGAAATGCTGTTGTTAACTTGAGTTTCTGCAATGGGCCTATAGGGGTGTGTATAGGTTTCGCTCGATGTGTTTGTTTGTGTGTTTGTGTGTTTGTGTTCGCATATAGATCTCAAGAATGAACGGACCGATCGTCACCAAACTTGGTGAACAGGTTCTATACATTCCTGAGACGGTCCTTACAAAAATTGGGACCAGTCAAACACACGGTTAGGGAGTTATTGGTGGATTAAAATTATACAAGGACTTATAGAGGGACATCTTAATGGTCAAAGGGAAATAACCATTCTCACTCAGTCACTGCCACCAACTGAGAAGGTTATTTCCCTTTGACGGGGGTGTTTTTCCTACCTCGTAGGAATTTCTTGTTTTGGGTGTGGTGTATGGATGTGTAAGGATTATGTTAAATGTGTTTAACCGGCTGTTTTTCCTTCTTTGTATACTGAACAAAAATCGAAAAAAAGACTAGGAAAGATATGCTGCAAGTCGAATCACACTACATGACTACACCAATAATGTTTAGGTTTTTGTTTATAGTTTTTGTGTGTGTTGGACCAAGATTCAATCAGCTCTTGTATTATTTGTGTTTTTCACTCTCTTTTTTTTATATATATATTTTTTTGTTTTACCTTGAATGGCATTGCATTCTGCCCAATCATCCACGGACCATTTCCAAAGCTAGACACCATTTTATGGCATACACTTTCGGTTCTTGTAATACTCATTACATTGATGAGTGTGCAAAAGACAAGCACAAAATCTGGTGCACGAGTTATCAATTTGCATTGTTATAATAACTAAGTAGGTATATATAGGTACTTCATAAGTAATTTCCATGGGAAATATTTTTGCTAACGTAGTTAAAGGCACACACAGCTTCACGTAAACCATCAGTTTCTGGGCACAGACACTGTCAGGCTAGCGAGTATTTTTCAAAGAATTTATTTTTGCGTGGCCAGACAGATTGTCTGATCCACAATCGGACGCCTCGTTTTGGCGCTAGAACTAACTTTTAAATCTAAATAATAAGTTGACAGTTTGTTTCACAAACATTATTAAACCATAACAGAATTATTATCATTAAGAGAACATCAGTGCAATTCGAAGTTTTGAAAGTTTGAAAAAAGGGAGCCCGGAAGCAGTTCACGCAAGGTCGTGTCTCCCATGGCCAAAGCTGACGAATTTTCTGCATAGCGCTTGCTTCTTTTGAAGCCAACCGCCGCTGATAAGTTCGTGTGACTTGCAGTCGTGAGCAAAACGACTGTCCACCCACCCACCGTTATTGCAAAATTAATGTTCACCAGTTGTCAGCTGAAAAAAACATACAAAACATGCGTAGGACGTATGAATTCTTACTTGAAAGTTACATTTTCTGTAGGAAACTACATGGAAGATTCTGGCATCTCCTCAGGCACTCGAGAAAAAAGGTAAATGGCATCCAGGGATAAAAAAGAACTCCGTGAAGTGTCTCTTGACGTATCTGCAATTCCTGCTACCCATACAAAGACATCTCAGAAGAAGAGTAGAGGTCACTGCCCCCTTGACCTTTAGCATAGCAGTAGGACCTCTTCTTGTACTGCTTCGTGTGTAGGTATTTTGTGCTTTTGGGGAAAAGAGTCTCCCTCACACAAAAAGGCGGTACTTACCTGTTTTATAAAGTGACAGGTTTGGGGCTGTGATCGTGTACATTCTTCACGCCAATTAAACGTGTTTTAAAGGTAATTAAAGACAACTCTGAAAAGTCTGGTTTGAGGCTGCACAATGACCACCTCATGTAACTGAGAAAAAAAACCTATGTATAATTATGTACATCTGGAGTCTGTTTATATTTAGTCAAGTTTTGACTAAATATTTTAACATCGAGGGGGAATCGAAACGAGGGTCGTGGTGTATGTGCGTGCGTGCGTGTGTGTGTGCGTGCGTGTGTGTGTGTGTGTGTGTGTGTAGAGCGATTCAGACTAAACTACTGAACCGATCTTTATGAAATTTGACATGAGAGTTCCTGGGTATGAAATTCCCGAACGTATTTTTCATTTTTTGATAAATGTCTTAGATGACGTCATAATTATCCGGCTTTTCGTGAAAGTTGAGGCGGCACTGTCACGCCCTCATTTTTCAACCAAATTGGTTCAAATTTTGGTCAAGTAATCTTCGACGAAGCCCGGGGTTCGGTATTGCATTTCACCTTGGTGGCTTAAAAATTAATTAATGACTTTGGTCATTAAAAATCGGAAAATTGTAAAAAAAAATAAAAATTTATAAAACGATCCAAATTTACGTTTATCTTATTCTCGATCATTTGCTGATTCCAAAAACATATAAATATGTTATATTGGGATTAAAAACAAGCTCTGAAAATTAAATATATAAAATTTATTATCAAAATTAAATTGTCCAAATCAATTTAAAAACACTTTCATCTTATTCCTTGTCGGTTCCTGATTCCTGTTTGGATTAAAAAGACGCTCAGAAAGTTAAAACAAAGAGAGGTACAGAAAAGCGTGCTATCCTTCTTAGCGCAACTACTACCCCGCTCTTCTTGTCAAGTTTCACTGCCTTTGCCATGAGCGGTGGACTGACGATGCTACGAGTATACGGTCTTGCTGAAAAATGACAGCTACTTGACTAAATATTGTATTTTCGCCTTACGCGACTTGTCTTTAGATTTAGTCAAGTTTTGACTAAATATTTTAACATCGAGGGGGGAATCGAAACGAGGGTCGTGGTGTATGTGCGTGCGTGTGTGTGTGTGTGTGTGTGTGTAGAGCGATTCAGACTAAACTACTGGACCGATCTT
>NC_090246.1:23526891-23619391 GCF_037325665.1 Littorina saxatilis
TCCAAGTCACACGGGTATTTTGGTGGACATTTTTATCTACGCCTATACAATTTTGCCAGGAAAGACCCTTTTGTCAATCGTGGGATCTTTAACGTGCATACCCCGATGTAGTGTACACGAAGGGACCTCGGTTTATCGTCTCATCCGAATTTTCAAAGGCGGTTTTAGCTCTACATTACATTTTAAGTGTCTCTAATGAGAATGTATGGCCAACGTTATAGACAACGTCCTCGGCCTCTCGTTTCAGTCCTACCATCTGAAGTTTGTAAAGAGGAAACTGTTAGGTTTTGCCAACATCATGCTACCTATTCGTTACTCTTGAAGATCACTTTCCCTTCCTCGATCTTGGAATACCTACAGTTAGACGGGATATCGTTTGGTAGTAATTTGTACAGAAAACATAACATGGACAGAACATCAGCCCAGTTAGGCTCAAAACCACAACAAGTGTACGAGCATTGACCACTTTGCTAGCGAGCCTCTTTTTATTATACAAGAGTTATACTGTTGGGTGACCCATTTCCTTGAATATGCACTTGTTCGACCCGCAAATCTACATAACGGATCTCATATGTTGACATTTCCAGAACGTTTGCAGTATGCTGTGCGTGAGAGTTTACGGCATATGTGCACCAGGGAAAAGTTCACGTCTTTCCGGGGGTAGGAAGTATATATATATATTCCATTCATCTTTCTTCTTCCATGCCCTTCATGGTTCACACTACTTTTTTGATGTGTGCATCTATCGCTGTCTATTAATCACGACAACCCTCATTTCATCCGGTTTTTAAAAAAAAAATTTATTCCTGAGGAATTTGTCTTAACACCATCCCTCATTGCTCTCTCTCTCCCCCCCCCCCCCCCCCCTCTGTACTATGCCCAACACCCTCCAGCAATAAATTAAAATCAAACCCTTCCTATGCCCCCCCCCCCCCCAAACAGACACACACTTCTTTTCTCTCCATTCAGGAAGTGGGCATCGCTTCCCCTTTACCTGTTACTTCCGTTGCCTTCGTTTAGTCGTAACGGTATGATCCCCTACGCTGTATCCAAAGAAGATGAGAAACACATCATGTTGCTTATCCTCTGTCTTGTATCTATCAGAATCGCGTTCTTTTGTTTGCTGTACTCAGTTCGCATTGCTCTCCCATCCCCCTTTACCGTCCCGACCTTCGCTATTCTCATCTGGCCTTGTCTCAACAATCAGCTCTTTTTATTACATTTAGTCAAGTTTTGACTAAATGTTTTAACATAGAGGGGGAATCGAGACGAGGGTCGTGGTGTATGTGTGTGTGTGTGTGTGTGTGTGTGTGTGTGTGTGTGTGTATGTGTGTGTCTGTCTGTCTGTGCGTGTGTGTGTGTAGAGCGATTCAGAGTAAACTACTGGACCGATCTTTATGAAATTTTACATGAGAGTTCCTGGGTATGATATCCCCAGACTTTTTTTTCATGTTTCCGATAAACGTCTTTGATGACGTCATATCCGGCTTTTTGTAAAAGTTGAGGCGGCACTGTCAGACCCTCATTTTTCAATCAAATTGATTGAAATTTTGGCCAAGCGATCTTCGACGAAGGCCGGACTTCGGTATTGCATTTCAGCTTGGAGGCTTAAAAATTAATTAATGCCTTTGGTCATTAAAAATCCGAAAATTGTAATTAAAATTATTTTTTTATAAAACGATCCAAAATTACGTTCATCTCATTCTTCATTATTTTCTGATTCCAAAAACATATAAATATGTTATATTCGGATTAAAAACAAGCTCTGAAAATTAAAATTAAATTTTCGAAATCGTTTTAAAAACAATTTCATCTTATTCCTTGTCGGTTCCTGATTCCAAAAACATATAGATATGATATGTTTGGATTAAAAACACGCTCAGAAAGTTAAAGCGAAGAGAGGTACAGAAAAGCGTGCTATGCAGCACAGCGCAACCGCTACCGCGCTAAACAGGCTCGTCAGTTTCACTGCCTTTTGTACGAGCGGCGGACTACGGTCATTGTGAAAAAATGCAGTGCGTTCAGTTTCATTCTGTGAGTTCCACAGCTTGACTAAATGTAGTAATTTCGCCTTACGCGACTTGTTATTATTCAGTTTACACACCTCCTGTTTCTTCTTTGATGTGTATCTATCCTTACTCATCTTCGTTACTGTCGGTATCTGCAACGAGAATCTACCACAACACCCTCCCCACATCATATCTGTAACCCATCCTGACCTCAGGTCAAAATGAGTTCGGCTCATTCTAAAGCGCTAGCGTGGAGCGATGATGATCAGAATGATCTGTAACCTTGATCTATGATAAGCATGTGTCGCCCATCTAACTCCTGCCCCGATCACGCCTACACAATATTATATTGTCCTTTAATATCATCCTTATTATTTTCCCCCCGTAACAATAACGCCCTTCTTAGCTTTACGTGTGTTTTATCTAACTTAATCCTTTCCCAACACTTTTTAACCTGGTTTTTGTATTGTTCAAACCCCCTACGTTGCCACTCACGGTCACACATCACATATTTATGGAACTCCGCATCTATAGCTCTTTTTCCCATCTTGATGTGAAAGAGAGACAGAGAAAGATAGAGACAGAGAGCAGCTGTGACTGTGTGTGTGTGGTGTGTGTGTATGTGTGCGTGCGAGCGTGCGTGTGAGCGTGCGTGCGTACGTGTGTATGTGTGTGTGTGTGCGTGCGTGCGTGTTTGTGTGCGTGTGTGTGTGTCTGGCTATGTTTCCCACTTTATATCCGCCAGCCAGTCTGTCCTTTGTTTTCAAGGTCATAAATAGTCTTGAGTCGAGCGTTTGAAAATGCCTGAGCCTGAAGGTGGGTGTAACTTACACCTCTTAGTATCAGTCTGCCTTAGAGATGAGGCCGAGGACGACAGTTGGCCAGATGGCCAGAATAGCGCGCTGCATTTTCCCGCATAGAACTAAGGCGCGTCTGCCGCGACGGTGCCTGAGTTAAACATTGGTGGGCATTGCTCCACGGCACTGTAACCATTCCCCGTCCCTTCACCTCTCTCGCCACCATCCGCCCTACCCTTGGTCTCATGCCTGTAAAGTCGTGAAGGGAACATACAGACCCCTATACTACATCAATGGTCCAAATTGGCACCGTGAGACCGGTGTTTATGACAAAGAGAGAAGCTGAAGAGGAAAATACTGCTCGCCTTTGTTTCAAAGGCAAGTGAAATTTTGATGAGAGGCGTTGGTCGCAGTCAGCAAAAAGGTCTCGGGGGAAAAGAAAATGGCACCGATGCTTTGACACGCTTTAGGGTGGGACTACTTGGATAAGAGGCCAGAGTAGGGCCATAGCTGTAAGTGATGGGGGTGGAAAACTCTCTCTCTTACTTCGCCCCACCCCCCCCCCCCATCCCACCCCCCCCCCACACACACACACACGAGGAAATGTTCTGCGCGGTATTGTACAATGCATCTTACTGTGCATGTGTTCCTCATGTATGTGTGCGTTTGTGCGTGTGTCTGTATGTGTTCGTACCACTTTGTTATTTACACATATATAACTCAGTCGTGCGTACGTCAACAGAACAGAAATTGAATTGACGGGCTTTTTTTTAAAGGTCACAGGTGTAACTTGAAAAAATCTACCTTCCCCCTTTCTTTCTTTATTTGGTGTTTAACGTCGTTTTCAACCACGAAGGTTACCTTCCCCCTCCCCCCCAAAAAAAACCAAGTCGAGTAAGGCGAAATTACTACATTTAGTCAAGCTGTGGAACTCACAGAATGAAACTGAACGCACTGCATTTTTGCACAATGACCGTAGTCCGCCGCTTGTGCAAAAGGCAGTGAAATTAACGAGCCTGTTTAGTGCGGTAGTGGTTGCGCTGCGCTGCATAGCACGCTTTTCTGTACGCTTCGTTTTAACTTTCTGAGCGTGTTTTTAATCCAAACATATCATATCTATATGTTTTTGGAATCAGGAACCGACAAGGAATAAGATGAAATTGTTTTTAAATCGATTTCGGAAATTTTATTTTAATCATAATTTTTATATTTTTAATTTTCAGAGCTTGTTTTTAATCCGAATATAACATATTTATATGTTTTTGGAATCAGAAAATGATGAAGAATAAGATGAACGTAATTTTGGATCATTTTATAAAAAAATTATTTTAATTACAATTTTCAGATTTTTAATGACCAAAGTCATTAATTAATGTTTAAGCCTCCAAGCTGAAATGCAATACCGAAGTCCGGCCTTCGTCTAAGATTGCTTGGCCAAAATTTCAATCAATTTGATTGAAAAGTGAGGGTGTGACAGTGCCGCCTCAACTTTTACAAAAAGCCGGATATGACGTCATCAAAGACATTTATCGAAAACATGAAAAAAAACGTCTCAGGATATCATACCCAGGAACTCTCATGTAAAATTTCATAAAGATCGGTCCAGTAGTTTACTCTGTAACGCTCTACACACACACGCAAACACAGACAGACACAGACACACACACACACAGACACACATACACCACGACCCTCGTCTCGATTCCCCCTCTATGTTAAAACATTTAGTCAAAACTTGACTAAATGTAAAAAGAGAGAGAGAGAGAGAGTTGTGGGTGAGGTGCGAGTCTGGGGACTCCATGCGACGGTGATCACGAAATTGCTCACATGTTTATTCCGCTCCCGTATCTCCAGACAGCAACATAAACACCGCACGCTACACGCACTCAAAAACTGGCCGTGGTTTCTTTTATCTGACAACCGGAAGCTCTACAAGATTACAGCATCGCCCGAAACTCCATTTCATCACGGGACCATTACCTGGGCCTGGCTAAGGTTCTCAACACCAGGCATCTTTCGGGCCGGAAGGTATGGGTTCCTGGGGAAGAAAGAGTAGCAGCATCGTTTGCAGGCGATGCGCTTAGTCATTCTGAACTCCTCTTTGTCTGGGTTTCAAACAAACTCGTCAATCTCAAGGGAAGGAAGGCTGGTTATTGACTGATTTGGAATCAGTAGCACTGATATTTTTCAGTTATTTTGTTGAATCCACTTGCCCTCGCGTGTCTGCCTATGCGATTGTAATCCCGAGGGAGAAAGTTGAACACAGAGGCATCAGAGAACACCCTCTATAACAAAATGGAAACACGACTCTCAAAAGCAATCTTGTGTGCAAAAATGACGTCTCCATCCTCAGCAGGATCAGAGCAATAAAGGCCAAGTCTCAAAATCAATTTACACCACACCACATAAAAGCGACTCAGCCAAAGCGGCGGCGATTTCACCCAAACAAGTAGGCTACCAACTTGCTCTCATGAATAAAAAAAATGAATAAGCATTAACCTGCTTAAACGAATAGGTATCAACCAGCTCCAGCAAATCAGTATCAAGCGCCTCTAAACCACAATTTAGCATGTATGGTCTTACAGGACTCGCTGGATCACAAGTAACGTCGACGCCCTCCGTCAAACGCAGTACTGTAAGCCAAACCAATACCGTCAACGCCTGTACATACCGCTGAGAGCTTTGCTTCTCACACATACGCCTTTCATGCAAGATATGTTCTAGCTCTGTCTTCTTGTTCATGACTCCTTCTGCATTCCAATGCATCACCATAAAAGATTGACGCTTCTTGGATGTTGAAGTGGTTGTTGTGCTACCAGTCGCATTCCTCCTCTGTCCCCTGGCGCAGCAAGACGGACGACAGACAACCCAGTCAGCTTCGCTGAAAAGAAAACCCTCGTGAAGGCAGCAATGCGACCACAATCCACGAGAGACGCATATCATCTCCTAGAACGATGGCAGCAAGTAGTGATCATGCGACTACGAACTGGTCACTGTCGCCTCAACGCCCACATGTTCAGGAAGCTGAAGCTGACCCCATCACCAACCTGTCCCTGTGGTCTGGAAGACCAGACTCCAGAACATGTCTTAATGACATGCCCCCAACTCAAACCAATCAGAGACAAAGTGTGGCCAGCATCAGTCCCTCTCCGCACCAAACTCTATGGGAGCAGACAAGACCTGGAAGCCACGACGTCATTCGTCTCGCAGACTAAACTGATGGTGTGACGGCGAACGCAAGAAGAAGAAGAAGAACACATACGCCGCCCCAGAGCCAAGAGGCTTCATCTTCCAACGAACACCTGAGCCATCACAACCTGCCTCTACCTTCAGGCCTGGGTAATCTTACCTGCCCAGACAGATGGTATGCGGGCACCTGGAAAAGCTTCAGGTGGAAGAGGTTAGCCTCTGGCATGCCCGGCTGGCACCCGGCGCGCGGGGGTATTTATCCGGTCCGCTGCAACCTCGTGGTCTCATCATCAGGACCACAGCACGAGCATTGTTGCTTGGCATGCATCTGCTTGTCTCTCATGCTTTGCTTGGAGGTTGTGCTTTTTACACCCCCGGTATAGGTCCAATTCATTCTTCTTACTCGGCGTGACGTTATCAAATGGATCGGCTAGCTTTAGCCCTAAGGGGCACAACTCCGCTCATATTCTCTTCGCGCCGCCATATTGGATGCCGTCTTTGTTAGTTTTCTTCATTGCACTCTTGTTCTTTTTGCGTATTTCACTGTGTATGCAGACAAAATGAAGAAAACTGTGCATGCATGAGTCCAAAGGGGATCTGCCTTTTTAACACAACAGCACAACATAACAAGTCGCGTAAGGCGAAAATACAACATTTAGTCAAGTAGCTGTCGAACTCACAGAATGAAACTGAACGCAATGCAACGCAGCAAGACCGTATACTCGTAGCATCGTCAGTCCACCGCTCATGGCAAAGGCAGTGAAATTGACAAGAAGAGCGGGGTAGTAGTTGCGCTAAGAAGGATAGCACGCTTTTCTGTACCTCTCTTTGTTTTAACTTTCTGAGCGTGTTTTTAATCCAAACATATCATATCTATATGTTTTTGGAATGAGGAACCGACAAGGAATAAGATGAAAGTGTTTTTAAATTGATTTCGACAATTTAATTTTGATAATAATTTTTATATATTTAATTTTCAGAGCTTGTTTTTAATCCAAATATAACATATTTATATGTTTTTGGAATGAGAAAATGATGGAGAATAAGATGAACGTAAATTTGGATCGTTTTATAAATTTTTATTTTTTTTACAATTTTCAGATTTTTAATGACCAAAGTCATTAATTAATTTTTAAGCCACCACGCTGAAATGCAATACCGAAGTCCGGGCTTTGTCGAACATTACCTGACCAAAATTTCAACCAATTTGGTTGAAAAATGAGGGCGTGACAGTGCCGCCTCAACTTTCACGAAAAGCCGGATATGACGTCATTAAAGACATTTATCAAAAAAATGAAAAAAACGTCTGGGGATTTTATACCCAGGAACTCTCATGTCAAATTTCATAAAGATCGGTCCAGTAGTTTAGTCTGAATCGCTCTACACACACACACACACACACACGCACGCACGCACATACACCACGACCCTCGTCTCGATTCCCCCCTCAACGTTAAAACATTTAGTCAAAACTTGACTAAATGTAAAAAGTAAAGCAAGAATACATTATTATATTCATTTATTTATTCTTTATCTCAAATTACCATGCAGACAATGCACCAAAATTCACAAAATAAAGCTCTAAAGACAGGCAAATGAGGTACAATGCAGCTCAGGTAACTACTGCAAAGTAATAACCAGTTATAATCGTCTTCTCCGCTCAGTAACTTCCTTCCAGTTGTCACCCTGATGGTAAACAACTTTAGGGATCCTAAAGTGTGCCTGCTGACTGCAGTTTTTGGCCACACAACGTGTCATTTTCACTTTTGTCGAGTCGCCACCCAACGCTCAAGCACTGTCAGAGATCGTGCAAGGCATCCAACATGGCGGCGGATGACCAATTCAAGAGAGTTACGACCCGTGATTCTCATACCGCGCGCGCCGAGTAGAAATGCTGTTGTTAACTTGAGTTTCTGCAATGGGCCTATAGGGGTGTGTATAGGTTTCGCTCGATGTGTTTGTTTGTGTGTTTGTGTGTTTGTGTTCGCATATAGATCTCAAGAATGAACGGACCGATCGTCACCAAACTTGGTGAACAGGTTCTATACATTCCTGAGACGGTCCTTACAAAAATTGGGACCAGTCAAACACACGGTTAGGGAGTTATTGGTGGATTAAAATTATACAAGGACTTATAGAGGGACATCTTAATGGTCAAAGGGAAATAACCATTCTCACTCAGTCACTGCCACCAACTGAGAAGGTTATTTCCCTTTGACGGGGGTGTTTTTCCTACCTCGTAGGAATTTCTTGTTTTGGGTGTGGTGTATGGATGTGTAAGGATTATGTTAAATGTGTTTAACCGGCTGTTTTTCCTTCTTTGTATACTGAACAAAAATCGAAAAAAAGACTAGGAAAGATATGCTGCAAGTCGAATCACACTACATGACTACACCAATAATGTTTAGGTTTTTGTTTATGTAGTTTTTTTTTGTTGGACCAAGTTTCAATCAGCTCTTGTATTATTTGTGTTTTTCACTCTCTTTTTTTATATATATTTTGTTTTGTTTACCTTGAATGGCATTGCATTCTGCCCAATCATCCACGGACCATTTCCAAAGCTAGACACCATTTTATGGCATACACTTTCGGTTCTTGTAATACTCATTACATTGATGAGTGTGCAAAAGACAAGTCACAAAATCTGGTGCACCAGTTATCAATTTGCATTGTTATACTAACTAAGTAGGTATATATAGGTACTTCATAAGTAATTTCCATGGGAAATATTTTTGCTAACGTAGTTAAAGGCACACACAGCTTCACGTAAACCATCAGTTTCTGGGCACAGACACTGTCAGGCTAGCGAGCATTTTTCAAAGAATTTATTTTTGCGTGGCCAGACAGATTGTCTGACCACCATCGGACGCCTCGTTTTGGCGCTAGAACTAACTTTTAAAATCTACTAAATAATAAATTGACAGCTTGTTACACAAACATTCTTAAATCATAAAAGAATTCTTTTTTCATCAAGACAAGATCAGTACAATTCGAAGTTTTGAAAGTTTGAAAAAAGGGAGTCCGGAAGCTGGTCACGCAAGGTCGTGTCTCCCATGGCCAAAGCAGACGAATTTTCTGCATAGCGCTTGCTTCTTTTGAAGCCAACCGCCGCTGATAAGTTCGTGTGACTTGCAGTCGTGAGCAAAACGACTGTCCACCCACCCACCGTTATTGCAAAATTAATGTTCACCAGTTGTCAGCGTAAAAAACATACAAAACATGCGTAGGACGTATGAATTCTTACTTGAAAGTTACATTTTCTGTAGGAAACTACATGGAAGATTCTGGCATCTCCTTGGGCACTCGAGAAAAAAGGTAAATGGCATCCAGGGATAAAAAAGAACTCCGTGAAGTGTCTCTTGACGTATCTGCAATTCCTGCTACCCATACAAAGACATCTCAGAAGAACAGTAGAGGTCATTGCCCCCTTGACCTTTAGCATAGCAGTAGGACCTCTTCTTGTACTGCTTCGTGTGTAGGTATGTTGTGCCTTTGGGAAAAAGAGTCTCCCTCACACAAAAAGGCGGTACTTACCTGTTTTATAAAGTGACAGGTTTGGGGCTGTGATCGTGTACATTCTTCACGCCAATTAAACGTGTTTTAAAGGTAATTAAAGACAACTCTGAACAGTCTGGTTTGAGGCTGCACAATGACCACCTCATGTAACTCAGAAAAAACAACTATGTATAATTATGTACATCTGGAGTCTGTTTATATTTAGTCAAGTTTTGACTAAATATTTTAACATCGAGGGGGAATCGAAACGAGGGTCGTGGTGTATGTGCGTATGTGTGTGCGTGCGTGCGTGTGTGTGTGTGTGTGTGTGTGTGTGTAGAGCGATTCTGACTAAACTAATGGACCGATCTTTATGAAATTTGACATGAGAGTTCCTGGGTATGAAATCCCCGAACGTGTTTTTCATTTTTTTGATAAATGTCTTTGATGACGTCATATCCGGCTTTTCGTGAAAGTTGAGGCGGCACTGTCACGCCCTCATTTTTCAACCAAATTGGTTCAAATTTTGGTCAAGTAATCTTCGACGAAGCCCGGGGTTCGGTATTGCATTTCACCTTGGTGGCTTAAAAATTAATTAATTACTTTGGTCATTAAAAATCTGAAAATTGTAAAAAAAAATAAAAATTTATAAAACGATCCAAATTTACGTTTATCTTATTCTCGATCATTTGCTGATTCCAAAAACATATAAATATGTTATATTCGGATTAAAAACAAGCTCTGAAAATTAAATATATAAAAATTATTATCAAAATTAAATTGTCCAAATCAATTTAAAAACACTTTCATCTTATTCCTTGTCGGTTCCTGATTCCAAAAACATATAGATATGATATGTTTGGATTAAAAAGACGCTCAGAAAGTTAAAACAAAGAGAGGTACAGAAAAGCGTGCTATCCTTCTTAGCGCAACTACTACCCCGCTCTTCTTGTCAATTTCACTGCCTTTGCCATGAGCGGTGGACTGACGATGCTACGAGTATACGGTCTTGCTGAAAAATGGCAGCTACTTGACTAAATATTGTATTTTCGCCTTACGCGACTTGTCTTTTTACATTTAGTCAAGTTTTGACTAAATGTTTTAACGTAGAGGGGGGAATCGAGACGAGGGTCGTGGTGTATGTGCGTGCGTGTGTGTGTGTGTGTGTGTGTGTAGAGCGATTCAGACTAAACTACTGGACCGATCTTTATGAAATTTGACATGAGAGTTCCTGGGTATGAAATCCCCGAACGTTTTTTTCATTTTTTTGATAAATGTCTTTGATGACGTCATATCCGGCTTTTTGTGAAAGTTGAGGCGGCACTGTCACGCCCTCATTTTTCAACCAAATTGGTTGAAATTTTGGTCAAGTAATCTTCGACGAAGCCCGGGGTTCGGTATTGCATTTCAGCTTGGTGGCTTAAAAATTAATTAATGACTTTGGTCATTAAAAATCGGAAAATTGTAAAAAAAAAATCAAAATTTATAAAACGATCCAAATTTACGTTTATCTTATTCTCCATCATTTGCTGATTCCAAAAACATATAAATATGTTATATTCGGATTAAAAACAAGCTCTGAAAATTAAATATATAAAAATTATTATCAAAATTAAATTGTCCAAATCAATTTAAAAACACTTTCATCTTATTCCTTGTCGGTTCCTGATTCCAAAAACATATAGATATGATATGTTTGGATTAAAAAGACGCCCAGAAAGTTAAAACAAAGAGAGGTACAGAAAAGCGTGCTATCCTTCTTAGCGCAACTACTACCCCGCTCTTCTTGTCAATTTCACTGCCTTTGCCATGAGCGGTGGCCTGACGATGCTACGAGTAAAATGGCATTGCGTTCAGTTTCATTCTGTGAGTTCGACAGCTACTTGACTAAATATTGTATTTTCGCCTTACGCGACTTGTTTAAGCTTTGCCGCATGTCTTTGCAAACTTGCTATTTCAAGCATATGTTGATGGAACAATGTTACTGCAGGTACACAGACTAAAGAATTGCCAGACGAAATATTGTGTTTTTAAATCGGGGAAGGATAGTGGGGGCAGGATGCAAACCAGCGGTTATGAACTCTGTGCACAGAACATAGTCAGGCCGTTGGATTTAGTTTGTTGTTCAAGTGAAAGGATGCTCTTTAAAAAAAAAAAAAAAGCTTGGACAAATGTGTGGTGGCTGACACAATAAGTTTCATGAGAAGGGCGATACCTTTACCTTGCAAGTAAGCCACTTCTTCCTCTTTCGTTTTACCTTTATGTTCGTTCAACAGTTGATTCTCAAGCTGAAGCAAATTCATCAAATGAATAGCTTTTTTTACGTGAGCGCTTTGGAGTCAACGCTGCCACTGCACTCGTCAGCAGAAGATAGACATCAGCAAAATACTTTCTGATTGCTGAATGATAGTTGTGCACGTGTGTGTTCTCAGGATGGAAGTCGCTGCTCATCTTTTGGGGAACATCCTCACATACGTCCATGAAATATACGAGTCTAAAATAAGCAACCTTGAAAGGTAAATATACTGGCCGTATAAAATTTCATCTCACACGGCATGACTGCAGAGCGCCTAGAACTGTACCCACGGAATATGCGCGATATAAGCCTCATTGATTGATTGATTGATATAAACCTGTGTGTGTGTGTGTGTGTGTGTGTGTGTGTGTGTGTGTGTGTGAGTGTGTGTGTGTGTATGTGTGTGAGTGAGTGAGTGTGTGTGTGTGTGTGTGTGTGTGTGTGTGTGTGTGTGTGAGTGAGTGAGTGCGTGTGTGTGTGTGTGTGTGTGTGAGTGTGAGTGAGTGTGTGTGTGTGTGAGTGAATGTGAGTGTGTGTGTGAGTGTGTGTGTGAGTGAGTGAGTGAGTGTGTGTGTGTGTGTGTGTGTGTTTGTGTGTGTGTGTGTGATTGAGTGAGTGAGTGAGTTTGTATGAGTGAGTGAGTGAGTGAGTGTGTGTGTGTGTGTGTGTGTGTGTTTTCGATACACAGACAGACAGACAGACAGACAGACAGACAGACAGACAGACAAACAGAGAGTATCCCATCGCAGTGTATCTCCATGCTGTTAAACACCGCCTTGCTTGTTCAAACAGCATTGTTCTTATTCTTCCATCATCTATTCTTTTTCAAAGCTACGTTTTACTACAATGCACACTGCCCCGCGAGCAGACTGGAGATCATGAATCTGCTAACCTGGTTTGTGCACTAATTCTCATTTCTCAGGCTTGCCACAAAGAACTGGTTCCTGCCAATTAACGTGAAAAGAAGTCTGTTTATGTTGTATACGTGATTTTGTAAACATCAGCTTTCAGACCAAAGAACTAGAGGAGGGAAAACAAGATGGGAGAGGGAGCGGGTGGGCACTGCAATTGGGATGGAGCAAAGAGACATACTGTGATACAGAAAAACCTTGTTTGCTTTTGACTGTATAAACAAGTACGCCTTGTTATTGCTAAAACTTTAAAGTGGAAAATGAAGCAATTCGTTAATCTAATCTATCACAGGCTTCTTGCAACTTCGGTTTAAATCTGTAATCAGAAATCTCCTTAATAAATAAAATCCAAGTTTCGTACTCCAAAACTCGGGATGAATTTTTAAATCAGAGTCCTGCAAACAGTGTGAGGATTGTGCAGACTATACACTCAGGAAGACATCAAACGTGAGCTGAAAATGAAAGTTTACCTCAAGCTACGTTATCCTTCAAGCAAATGGGCAGAGGTATTTTCCCAGAGTCTGAAGCTCAAAACTAATCCAAATACATAAGCCTAAGCCTGAATCTGCATACATTCTAAAGGCCTTTGAAATCAAGAAGCAGAAGAGTTTTTCTCTGGTTGTTGTTTTTAAACTACGAAGTTAATATCCTTGTCTTACGTGTAACCCCCCCCCCCCCCCCCCGAGAAAAAAAGGAGAAAAAGAACAAAATGGAAAAGATGAAAAGCATTCTATGTCTCTACAGCCCCCCACCACATACAGATACATCTAAATTCCGACGCACTGTACAGACTCTGAGAGTCTTTGGAGGCACCAAGCGAACTAGGGTGTGAACCGTTTCTTAGTGTGTAACCTTCATTTTCCACCCACAGGCATCCTTTCATCAAAGTGAGACGAACAGAGCTTTCACAACGCCGCAATCCCTGGAGCCAAAACTTCAGACAAGTACAACAGAGTTTCGATACATTACAAAGACTCTGAGACCCCTGAAGGCATACAGCAAAAAGGTCTGGAAAGTCCCCGAAGATATCCAGTAAAGTGGTTCGTTTTTCTAAAAGATTTCCCCTAACATACAATTTCTACACAAAAAGCAAATATGGTTTGCACTAGATACCTTTAACCCAATACCAGGAAATATACAAATCAGTACCAACCAACTGCAAGTTCTCAAAAAGATTGAAAAAGTCTCGAAAGTCTCACAGCCAGAACAGAGGATTTTCTCTCACAAAGATTTTCTCTATTAAATGCAAATTTTCTACAAAGCTATAAACAAAAAAATGCTGTAATTTGCACTTGGTTTGGATTCAATACAAGGACTATGTGGGTTCCAGAAGACATTTGTTTGTTTGTTTGCTTTAACGCCCAGCCGACCACGAAGGGCCATATCAGGGGGGTGCTGCTTTGACATATAACGTGCGCCACACACAAGACAGAAGTCGCAGCACAGGCTTCATGTCTCACCCAGTCACATTATTCTGACACCGGACCAACCAGTCCTAGCACTAACCCCATAATGCCAGACGCCAGGCGGAGCAGCCACTAGATTGCCAATTTTAAAGTCTTCGGTATGACCCGGCCGGGGTTCGAACCCACGACCTCCCGCTCACGGGGCGGACGCCTTACCACTAGGCCAACCGTGCCGGTGCAGAAGACATTAAGCCTAAGGATCTCTAAGTGTCCCTGATGACATACCATGAAAGCCTCCAACCCGCAATGGTCTCTTCCACCGTACATTTGTAATGAAGCAGATACGAGATGTCGCGCTTGGCTCCTTTGGCAAAAAACATCAACAACAAAACCTCCGAAAGCGGCGTATGGCTGCCTAAATGGCGGGGTAAAAACGGGAATACACGTAAAAGCCGTGGGAGTTTCAGCCCATGAACGAACAAACAAACATCAACAACAAAACCTAAAAGATAAATAATAGTAGATTTTCTAATACACTTCAAGTCTTTGAAGACGTCAACCAAAAAGGCATCAAAAAGGTCTGAAGATATTTAGTAAAGGCCTAAAACCCACTCATCTCTTCCACCGTGCATTCTCAACAAGCAGACGAATAGTTACTTTTACAGGGTCCCACGAGTCAAATACCTGTTTTAGATACAGCCGAGTTCCAGAGCACGGGGAGGACTTAGAAGGTCGCCTTTGAAGGCATCCAACAAAAAGATCTCAACTTCTTCAAAGGAGATGATAAGAGCTTTTCTGCACTGGATCCCTGAAGTCAAATTCCCGTTTTGATGCGCCAGAGTTCCGAATCACTGCAAAGACTCATCAGACCTTTGAACACATCAAACGTAAAGGTCGCAAAAGTCTCTGAGGATAAAAGGAAAAATGGCGTGTCTCCTTCTTAATTAAAACAAGTCGCGTAAGGCGAAAATACAATATTTAGTCAAGTAGCTGTCGAACTCACAGAATGAAACTGAACGCAGCAAGACCGTATACTCGTAGCATCGTCACTCCACCGCCCGTGGCAAAGGCAGTGCCCGTGGAATTGACAAGAAGAGCGGGGTATTCGTTGCGCTGAGAAGGATAGCACGCTTTTCTGTACCTCTCTTCGTTTTAACTTTCTGAGCGTGTTTTTAATCCAAACATATTATATCTATATATTTTTGGAATCAGGAACCGACAAGGAATAAGATGAAAGTGTTTTTAAATTGATTTCGAAAAAAATAATTTGATAATAATTTTTATATATTTAATTTTCAGAGCTTGTTTTTAATCCGAATATAACATATTTATATGTTTTTGGAATCAGCAAATGATGGAGAATAAGATAAACGTAAATTTGGATCGTTTTATAAATTTTTATTTTCTTTTACAATTTTCAGATTTTTAATGACCAAAGTCATTAATTAATTTTTAAGCCACCACGCTGAAATGCAATACCGAACCCCGGGCTTCGTCGAAGATTACTTGACCAAAATTTCAACCAATTTGGTTGAAAAATGAGGGCGTGACAGTGCCGCCTCAACTTTCACGAAAAGCCGGATATGACGTCATCAAAGACATTTATCAAAAAAATGAAAAAAACGTTCGGGGATTTCATACCCAGGAACTCTCATGTCAAATTTCATAAAGATCGGTCCAGTAGTTTAGTCTGAATCGCTCTACACACACACACACACACACACACACACACACACGCACACACACACACACGCACGCACATACACCACGACCCTCGTTTCGATTCCCCCTCGATGTTAAAATATTTAGTCAAAACTTGACTAAATATAACAAGTCGCGTAATGCGAAAATACAATATTTAGTCAAGTAGCTGTCGAACTCACAGAATGAAACGCAATGCCATTTTACTCGTAGCATCGTCAGGCCACCGCTCATGGCAAAGGCAGTGAAATTGACAAGAAGAGCGGGGTAGTAGTTGCGCTAAGAAGGATAGCACGCTTTTCTGTACCTCTCTTTGTTTTAACTTTGTGAGCGTGTTTTTAATCCAAACATATCATATCTATATGTTTTTGGAATCAGGAACCGACAAGGAATAAGATGCAAGTGTTTTTAAATTGATTTGGACAATTTAATTTTGATAATAATTTTTATATATTTAATTTTCAGAGCTTGTTTTTAATCCAAATATAACATATTTATATGTTTTTGGAATCAGTAAATGATGGAGAATAAGATAAACGTAAATTTGGATCGTTTTATAAATTTTATTTTTTTTTACAATTTTCCGATTTTTAATGACCAAAGTCATTAATTAATTTTTAAGCCACCACGCTGAAATGCAATACCGAAGTCCGGGCTTCGTCGAAGATTACTTGACCAAAATTTGAACCAATTTGATTGAAAAATGAGGGCGTGACAGTGCCGCCTCAACTTTCACGAAAAGCCGGATATGACGTCATCAAAGACATTTATCAAAAAAATGAAAAAAACGTTCGGGGATTTCATACCCAGGAACTCTCATGTCAAATTTCATAAAGATCGGTCCAGTAGTTTAGTCTGAATCGCTCTACACACACACACACACACACACACACGCACACACGCACATACACCACGACCCTCGTTTCGATTCCCCCTCGATGTTAAAATATTTAGTCAAAACTTGACTAAATATAAAAACCATGCTGAAAAGAGCATTCTCTACCGACAGTGTATTCCCCTCGACCTAAATTTTCATAAATATATCTATACATACAAACAAATAAGGAAACAAATAACCAAACAAGCCTTCTCGTGTCGACCAATAATTGGGTCTCGTGGCCTTCGTCGCGGTGTTCTATTATGTATCTATATTCGAGTTCCGATATTAACCAAGGAATCTCACAAACAAGAAAAACAATAATTACCTTTGTAAACCTTGCTGTCTCTACTGGTTTCGTGTATTTCCTTCCAGTCTTAATGTAAAGAGATGCTCTTGACACATTTCCCCTAACAGGGACAGCAGCATAGCGATACATAAATAGAACGGGCCTTTCTGTCAACTGTAGAAAGCAGCCGCCAAAAATGCCGAAACGTAACTTCTCCAAAGATTACATTCAGTGTCTTCCACACTGGGGAGAACTTTCCTTGGGCTCGTATCCACAAAGGATAGACAGAGATTCAAGACACTGCATTTCGTAACCTAGTCGATTCTTGTGGACCACCAGTACCAGGGCACGCCTTTTCCACAACATCGCTTCAACAGTAGCTTTCTTTTCAATGAAAACAAGAAATTCCTTCGAGGTAGGAAAAACACCCCCGTTGGTCAAAGGGAAATAACCATTCTCACTGCACCCATTCTCACTGCCACCAACTGAGAAGGTTATTTCCCTTTGACCATGAATATGTTTCTCTATAAGTCCTTGTAGAATCTTAATTCACCAATAACTCCCTAACCGTGTGTTTGACTGGTCCCAATTTTTGTAAGGACCGTCTCAGGAATGTATAGAACCTGTTCACCAAGTTTGGTGACGATCGGTCCGTTCATTCTTGAGATCTATATGCGAACACAAACACACAAACACACAAACAAACACACAAACAAACACATCGGCCGAAACCTATACACACCCCTATACCGGGGGTGTAAAAACACAGGAGGTCAAGAACTCACCCAAACTTATTCTAGAAGTAATGTCCCCGTAAGATACACCAGAGTTGCAGTACATCCTGAGACACATCAAGCAAAAATGATCAAATTAGCTTCAAAGACAACCAACAGTCCCACTTCGAGTTTTTACCCAAAAAAAATTATCAAACTAAAAAAGGGATGGATATGCCCTGCCCGGTCCCAAGTGAAAAATTGCATCAAGATACACAGCAGAGTCCCGTTATACTGTAACAATCATCGCCTTCGCCTTTGACGACACATGTATAGCAAGAGGTCGAGGGCAACAGAATGACAGGAAACCTGAGTGCACAGAAAACGCTTGGGATATATATAGCAACAAATTAATTGTTGTCGCACTTCTGCTAGGGTTCAGCGGAATTTTTTCTGTTTTATGAGCAGAGCGACATGCAGTTTCCAAGACAGCAAGTCCACTAAAAGGGTGGTTGGTGCCTTGCCATTCAGTGCAGTGCACCTATCCACCAACAAAGTTGGCTTTTCTGTTCTTTTACATTGTAACATGATATAAAATTGTCATTCCTTAGAAGTAACCTTGGTATTTTCAATTCAAAAGTTTTTGTTTTTGTTGCTTACTTTTAAGGTGAATAAAAAGCGTCCCCGCCTGACCACTATAACGTTTAGCAGGTCACCTAAATTCAGCCCTGGATGGTCAATTTAACCACATGAGGCACAAAAACGGCAATAAAACAAGATGAAAATAACAAAAGAACCACAACAACAAATGATAAATCGACAGAGCTCAAGGGACACTCATTACTGAAAACAATTCTACGCTTCCTCTTGCTACAGATATTTCCCAGCTTCAAGAAACGTGTCTTTGATGTAGCCTTACGCTTCCTTCAAAAGTGGGTCAGACAGACACATTTCTGTGGAGAGAACATGGGAGGCATGCGGAAAGCTTCATCTAGTACAAGCCGACCGACATCTCCAGAACGCTCGGCACGAGCTAGAATTGCTGCAATATCTTTGGCACGACGATCATCTCGTGCAACCACAGAGGGGAACAAACTGAACCATGCAGTACTGCCTATCTCTCCATGTCTCTTGTCCATTTCTCGCTCCGCAGCCCCGGAGACTGTTATGTAGACAACATAGTCTATGGCAGCCCCCAGCCGTGCAGGAGTCGTCACGGTGACAGGTCTTCTTCGTCTGACAGGCATACCTCCACGCCTTGCTAGTAGACTGAGAATAAAATCAGATGCAGAACTCTTATCTTTGCTCTCGTTCCCATCTGCCTGCCAATCACAGGTAAGTAAGTCTTCTATGTCTGTGATGCGAACGAGTATAGTACAGAGAGAGAGAACAATCTTTGGTGCAAATTGCGTGAGAATCACACTCAGACATAGAAAGAATGTCCGGGGTTAGAATGCGCTCTGCACTGCCCTGCCGGAATGGAAGCGAAATATATAGCGTGTGACAAGCTGGGTGTGTTCGTTATCAGTGTCACTGGAGTGTTGCCCACTGTGTCAGCATCGTTCTGTTGTTTACACCGACTGCTCGGTGCTCGTTCAGTCTTCCTGAATTCACGAATACATTTGTTCATCAACCGCGATGCACGTCTTCTTCTTCTTTGTTGATGGGCTGAAACTCCCACGTTCACTCATGATTTTGCACGAGTGGATTTTTACGTGAATGACCGCTTTTACCCCGCCATTCAGGCAGCCATACACGGGCCAATTCCGGGGGAGCATGATGCACGCGATAACTGGTGTAAATCCAGCTACGCCTACGACAATCTCTGATGTTAATCAAACCATATTCGACAGCCTAGAACGCACGACGCGGATAAACCGTAACAGCTCAACGCCAATGAACTCACTGACTTTTCCTCACGTGGCACACTGGCTGGATGTGTTGGACTGTCAGCAATGACGTCTTGTCAGAACAAGTGTTCCAAAGGCTGCAGACACGTCCTTTAGAATATGCAAAGTCAGCGCGACCACTCTACGAAGGATTGTACTTGATGCCTCGATGTCAGGATGCAGTGTATGTAGTATCTACTGGGTGTGGTCTTGTGCTGTCCAAACCACACAGTTACTTCATTTTACTGAGATAGACGAAAGAGGGAGCCAGCTTTGCATTTAAATGCAGAAAATATATCATTATTAAAATAATGAAAAGGTCAAATATATTCAAATAACAAAATCCAAAATAATTATACACAGTTGGATTTCAGACCGCAACGCCTAGAAACTTAATGGATAAGATGGGCGCACGTGCAGCACTGAAATGAATTTGCCGGTTTTTCATGGAAGTATCATCCTCAGCTCGCTCTCTCTCTCTCTCTCTCTCTCTCTCTCTCTCTCTCTCTCTCTCTCTCTCTCTCTCTCTCTCTCTCACGGCAGAGCGATTCATCATCTCAACCAGGGCAACATGGTCCCAAAAATGCCCTCTCTCTGCTCAGAAAACACTGTCCAGACGTGCCATCCCCGTACCTGCTGTCACGTTGATGCAGCGGGTTGTCTAGCAGAAGTCATCCCCGGTGAACGCCTGTGCGAGAGATCACTGATAAGGAGAGACCTGAAGAAATAATGGAACATTGCAAGACTGTTCCAGTGCACTGCTGTATCACAATAATCTGCTGTGTGAGTGACGCCAGAAGAATCAATCAATATCAATATGAGGCTTATATCGCGCGTATTCCGTGGGTACAGTTCTAAGCGCAGGGATTTATTTATTTTTTTATTTTTTATTGTTATTTTATGCAATTTATATCGCGCACATATTCAAGGCGCAGGGATTTATTTATGCATCAAATGAATGGCGGGGTAAAAGCGGTTATTATAGAATCAAGAGATGTCAGAAGGAAAAACGCCGGAACCATCTTTTCTTCTTCTTCTTCTTCTTCTGCGTTCGCTCAACCATCTTTTAGAACTGACAGTACAACAAAGATATGACAATAGAAAATGTTTGTGAAATTGTTCCAGTGTAGCTATCATAACCGCGGCCATCAACTGTGTGTGTGTGTGTGGGGGGGTGTGTGGGGGGGTGTGTGTATGTGTGTGTGTGTGTGTGTGTGTGTGTGCGTGCGTGCGTGCGTGCGTGCATGCATGCGTGCGTGTGTGGGTGTGTTGCTTCTGATAAGACATCTTGATGGAACTTGGGACAAGGCATAAAATGTTTAGACAGCAAAAACAGTTCCCAGGAACAGCAACGCTTTATCGCTGCGATCTGTTACCGGCGTTTGGAATCTAGGTGGTGTCTAGGTGGTGACGAACGTGATGGAAGTGGGGTGATGTATGTGTCAAGTTTTACTGTTACAAGTGGGAGCGAAATTTACGAATCCCTTTTTGACTTTATGTCAGACCGAGCGTTGTTCGCATTTTGGGTTATTTGCCGATTAAAATGTGAATTGAAATCTGAAAGAAAAAAGTAAGAAACTGATGCTTTTAACATGGAAACAACGTATACATTTCTCTGACAGGAAAAAAAAACCCACCACACAATCCTATCTAATACCATGGTTTCCAAACAAACGGGAACGCAGAAATAATTTCTGCAAGATATCCACGATTTTATTCATCATATGGGGCCCGCGATAATCCGATTATACTAACATATGCATCACGATACTAAAATACATAACCTGTCATTACTTAATCCAAGTACAAACCACCAAACAATAGAGACGCATTTGCCGATGCAACGCACAATATTAAATACATAAAATCTTAATTAATTACTTCAAGTACAAAACCACCAAACAACAGAGCCGCATTTGCTAGCATTCAAGTTCCTCGGACAGTTTAGCTTGCAACGCACTAGACAAAAATAAAATCCGTCTGTGTCCATTCCCTCACGTATAGGGGGCCCGGGTAGCTCAGGTGGTAGAGCACTGGACTTGTGATCGAGAGGTCGCTGGTTCGAATCCGGGCCGGGACGGACACGGGTCAACTTTATGTGCAGACCCAGAGACGGTATCCATCTCCCACCCCCGTGTCACCACAATGATCTTGGTCATTCTACCATAAGTACAGATGGCTGATACCACCTAGACACGCAAACATCAAAAAGCCGTGAGGGCGTAAAACTCGAATCGTATAAACCAATTCATGTCCAATATAGGCAATTAAGACCTGACGGACAATAAGCCCCTTAAAGTTTACTTTCCCTCACTATAATGATGCATGACCTATTAAGAGACACCAACAATTGGAGGACACGCCAAGTGTCACTTAACCTATTTGCCCAGTGACTAATTGCCTGAGCATTCTGGACAGTTCCAAGTGGCAAGTACAAGTAAGTTGACGCTACTGTCAAAAGTAGGCCATGACTTCCGTGTTCCTGAAAGTTTCGATGGTGTGCCCCCTCCCCCTCCCCCCTGTATGTATGTATGTATGTATGTCATCCTGAACTCAGGTCAAAAATGAGTTACTTCCCTTCGGGTGTCATGCTATCCCTGACAGGATGCCTTGGTTTTTCTTGTCTGGCGAGGAAATCGATTTTTTTTTTTTTTACATATTTAGATCTTTTCGTAATGTGTTATGGATGTAAGCAGATTCGCGATCGTCGATAATGATTGTTCATGGTGTGTAATTTTTAAATTACAAAGGAATGATATGTAAGACAGTTTCAAGCGAGCTATTTTTCGCGGCTGTATTTACTGTGCAAACAACTCTAAATATGGTAAAAGTGTCACGTGATAATCAACCGTTTGGTTTCGGCGCTCGCTGGAGCAGACGATTCTTTCTGTAACCAGTTGACAGTGATGCAACCATATATTACGGTCTCCTTCTGGCAGCAGTCCCAAAATGTCGACTTGTTTTGACCTTAGAACGATGTCTTATCATAACTGTGAAGAACAGAACGGAGATCATTTTCGTCTCGCGAACACTGCTCGCGAACAAAATATGGGAGATAACTCTGTATTCTTGTTTTGATAGATTCGCGTAGGACTTTAGCGTCTGGTCAGAGAGACAACTGGCGATAGCCGTGGAGCGATGATTATCAGAATGGTATGTATGTATGTATGTATGTATGTATGTATGTATGTATGTATGTATGTATGTATGTATGTATGTATGTATGTATGTATGTATGTATGTATGTATGTATGTATGTATGTATGTATGTATGTATGTATGTATGTATGTATGTATGTGTGTATGTCTGTATACGCACGCACGCACGCACGCACACACGCACTCAATATAAATACACATAACCCAAATCATGGTTCTTATCATCTGAATTCAACCAAACAGTTCTACGGTGTACTGAAACTGCCTTTACTAAAACGTTAAGGTAAATGTAAAATGACAGGATATTAACATAAGCACATGATGTTTATTCTTAATTCCCGGCAGACAATTCCGTTTAACATCTGACAGTTCAGTTTCTCGTTCATAATCGTTTACCCCGCCCCCTCGCCCCCCCCCCCCCCCCCCCCCCCCCCCCCCATTTCCTTCACCATACAAATCCCCCTTTCCTGATCGCCCTCATCATACACATTATTACAAACCACGCACAGAAGCATTCCCACAAAAACCGCGCCAGCAAAACATGCGACAGAGGTTACTTTCTGAAATGGAACTAATTTGCCCGTCAGAACGGAAGGGCTCTTCGTGAGGCATTAAAATGTCAAGCCCTCTTCATCGGCTCGTGTCAAAGCAAGCTAATAATCCCTTCAAAATATTCCATGCTGTCATTCATCTTCTCGATGCAGTATTACTTTGGGGGATGGGGGAGGGAAGGGTGAAAGGGGGGGGGGGGGGGGATTCTGTGTGAGTTTTACTGTCTGTAGGCTGTTTCAACTGCGGACCTTTTCACGATGCGAACCCAAACACAATCATGTAAACCGCCACAGCTTCATCCACACTTTACATGGGTTATTTGCACTTGCAGTGTGTTAGTGTGTGTGTGTGTGTGTGTGTGTGTGTGTGTGTGTGTGTGCCAGTGTGTGTGTGTTTGTGTGTGTGTGTGTGTGTGTTCGTGTGTGTGTGTGTGCCAGTGTGTGTGTGTGTTCGTGTGTGTGTGTGTGTGTGTGTGTGTGTGCCAGTGTGTGTGTGTGTGTGTGTGTGTGTGTGTGTCCCGTGTGTGTGTGTGCCAGTGTGTGTGTGTGTTTGTGTGTGTGTGTGTGTGTGTCAGTGTGTGTGCGTGAGCGTGTGTGTGTTTTTGACCCTTCACTTTAAAATATAAAAATCTTCTGCAACAGTTACATCAATTTTCTTCATGGAACCAAGATCCGAAGGCGCACAACTTCATGTTACCATGTGAAACACTGCAGTAGCAACACGTGAACCGTTCATCTCTGACATTTTACCGCAACCTCCCGCAAGGACTGTCTTAGGCAGCTCACTTCCGGAGAGAGGGTTATTGTGAGAGGGGTACGTACGTACTTCGGTATAGTTTCGAGACTCGCTACCACAAGACGATGTAAGTACGTAGCACTGTCTTGAAGAGAGAACGAGCCTTAGAACATCGTACCGCAACCTTTCTGCCCTAAGAGTACGGAATACATCAAGTACTCCTTCGTCATGTTCAGTGCGGCTTCTTGTCATTCGTGGGGTAAAGTGTTTAGGGGGCAACCACGTTTACCGCTAAATTCAACAGAACGAATAAAATCTCAGTAGTACTACTTTTTCAGATCAGCGAAATGTAGCAGGTCTGTTGGATTATTGGAAGAGCGAATGAAAGAGTTTGCTGCATGATCCTGACATTCTCAAAGCAGACACTCGCGACAACATTTGAATACCTAATAAATGATGATCATTTTCCCCCAGCCTTTGAAAAAGGCGAATAATTGCAGTGGAAACTCCCGCCACAGTTTGGAAGAGGGCAATTCACGTGGAATGTGTTATGGAACGAGGAAGAGAGAGAGAGAAAAAGAGAGAGAGAGAGAGAGAGAGAGAGAGAGAGAGAGAGAGAGAGAGAGAGAGAGAGAGAGAGAGAGAGAGAGAGAGAGGAGAGAGAGAGAGAGGGGGTGGGAGGAGTAGGGCAAGGCAAGAGTTTATTCCTTTAGGCCATTCAGTTGCCCTGAAATGTAGACTTAATATATTATAGCGGCAACATCTCTGGTGTGTATACCTACACCAGTCTCATCAGTCATTCATTCCAAAGCCGAGAGACCCAGACCAACAGACAGAAGGTAAACGTAGTAAAAAGACGCTACCAACATCGAACAATACCATCAAGAATCCAAAGTGTATGCCCAGATGCTCACAACCTATTAAGCAAGCATCTGACTCCTTGCGTTGCTACACTGCTCTGTTAGTAATGAAGCCAATTACCGCAAGTTCTACTTCCAAGGTGCAGATTTCTGTAGATGTTGAGCGGTACCGAACCAGCAGTGCGGCCACCACTAAGTAGCACTTTAGCAGTGAGCACGGCGTGAAAAGCACCATCAGGGGGTCACTATAATGAGGTCGGCCACAGTGCACGGGTTTTGTAGGTTCCAAAACAATTTGTTCGCGACCAACAGAATAATTTCGACTATTTCCTAGCCCCTCGTATGCATCTTCCGAAGTTAATAAAAGAAAAAACAATGTTTAACCCCACAAGATATCCGTCCCCCCCCCCCCCCCCCCGCAAGCCCCACCCCGGCAAAACAAAATATAAGGTAAGTTACAATAGCATCATTTTGTCTTCAGCCTCTTCAACTTCTCAATTCGTGTAGACACACAGCAGTTTGAATTATGTTAGAGGTGGGTATGTCTCTTCACAGAAAAAGAAAGATGATACTAAACATTCGATTATCAACAAAGTAAGTGAGTGTATATAAGTGTATGCAATCATTTAATATTTTCTGGTCTAATTTTAGTCCTTATAAGAACAAACAAACAAGCAAACAAACACAGTTGATTTCTATTACAAACATTCGTGGCATTTCCTACCTTTCTATCATCGGCCACAGGCTGCTCTTCCCAACATACTGGAGAGAACGCCTTCAAGGGTATATATAATTATGTACCGTGAGGTAATAAATCATAAGTACCTACCTACGCTCAGCGAGCACCGGAACAGACAGGTGAGAGGAGGATGCGTGCCGTGGATGGGAGTACTTTGTCCAAACTATCCGCCACAAGACAAATGGGGCATCTTGGTCAGTGGATAACTGCCGTATAACGCCACTGACAGGTAAGCAACGCTGCACAGTGAAATTAAACAGTAAATTGCGCCATTTCATATACAGTATATATTTATGGTTATAACTTCTTTTTTTTCAAACAGTCAAAGTCTGGCCCTTCTCCCGACCAATATCCTCAACCCTACGCACTTCAGTAAAAAAAAAAGTCGTTGCAAAAGAAGCACAAGGCTGAAAGCACAAGCACATCCACGGGCACGCCAGGAGACATTCAGGGTGGGTGTCTAAAAAAAAGTACCCCAAAAGACATTGAAACATCAGTACCAAGAAATGGAAAAACTAAGAGAAGGGACAATGAAATCTGAATGACAACACAGTGGTTCCAACAGGATTGAGCCCCACCACATTCTCAGATAAATCCAGAACATCCCACAGGAAACATTCCCCGATGTAACAATATGGCAATGAGGATGCAGTCTGTCATTGGAAAACGGGGTGGCTACATTGATCACGTGGTGTGAAGAAACAGACGATCTCAAATGAAACCTGTGAACTGGGGACAAAACTGACTACAATATCACGCAAAAACAATGTCAATAAAGTTACTGACTTGTCTGTAGTATTGAAAGAAAATTGGGTTGTGTTTTTTGTTTTAGACACCCTGTATATCGACCCAGAGCGCCTGATGTAAATAAAAACGGACATAGTTCTATTAATTTACAATTTGTCGAATATTACGTATCAAATGGAACCCCACAGTCCCAAACCACCCTCCTCCACCCTCTTCCTACCTTCCACTTTAACTCTATTGTACTTGCAACATCAGTTTCAAAGCGGAGTCGTTAGAAACTCTATTTTTCTTCACAGATACAGTATCGTTGTACAGATCATTGACATGTACTTCAATAATGTTCACTCCATAATGACAGCGTTGTTACCAAACTCAGCGGACAATATGTCCAAATGTCCTGGATACAAAAAGTTCATTTAGAAGACCTCCTACATCATGTCATTGTCAAAACTATCGGACGGTCGACCAGCCGGGTGTCAGAACAAAGGGTCAGGTCAAAAGTATGAGCCAGGGACAGAAGACCGAGGCCGGAGAACAACACCGACTGTAATGATCAAATGGTTCTGTATTAATAAACCCTGCACATAATCTCTCCCTTAAAAACACACTATAAAATATTTATTTAACAATCCAAAAGTGTCGGATGATTCAGATTTTGCAGAGCAAAACTTTTCTGGTACGAAGGCTATCGCGTACATACGGGTAATGGCTGTTCGTTACGCATGCGCATCTCACATTCCCGCAGTGACGGGAAACTGCGGGAAATGGAATCAGTGGAGAATCAAAAAACCTTCGGTCAGGAGTCTGTCAACGGACAAATAGACAATGACTCCCGGTGTAACACGAAATTTTTACTCCACGAAAAATTTACTCCGGAGTAAATATTTCGTACGAAATTCTTACTCCGAGTACACTTTTCGTACGAGAAAAGAACTCCCCAAGGCACGAAAAAATTACTCCCTCCACGAAATTTTTACTCCCCATTTTTTTTACTTCCAGTAAAAATCTCGTGCGCAAAAATGGGATGCGGGCGAAGGGATAATGCCAATAAGTGATCTCGCGCACACGAATGTCGCGCTACCCTCCTTCCACCCCTTCCACCACCAAGACAAACAGGGGACAAGGGAGTAAACATTTCGTACACCTGGCATGGGAAGTTAAATTGCTCGTGTTGGGGTGAAGTAATTTATTCGTTATTTATTCTTCAGGGGAGTAACATTTTTGTACGAAATGTTTACTCGGAACTCACCTGTCTTGGGGAGTAATTTTCTCGTGCAATGGGGGAGTGCTTTTTTCGTAAAGGGAGTAACTTTTTCGTACGAAATGTTTACTTCGGAGTAAAAATCTCGTGGGAGTAATTTTCTTGTGTTACACCGGACAGTTTCAACCCTCATAACTTAAAAAAAAAAACACCCTCCGAGTGATGCTTACCGAATCAGATACTGTGTACTCTGTTTTCTGCAATTCTTGGTTGAATAGACTTTTTCGGCATCTGAGCAGGTCTCGCGAGATCCGCGAGACATGCTCTTTATTATGCTTTGAAAGTTGCGAGAACTACGATCTTCGACCTAAGCAGCCCTCGCGAGATAGCCGACCAACATACTTTGCTATGATTTGAAATTTACGAGAGCTTGAAATACCAATAAGGTATATTCAAGTGGCACACATTCAGTTTTCTTCCTGTCCATACAAAGACGGTGATAATCGACTGAGCTTTTTTTTTATCATCTTCTTTGCTGTCCAGCCGAGTCGTGTCAGAATGGGGCAAGAAACATGAGATGACATCCACCCTGAAGATTTCGCCCCGAGACCTGTCTCTTGCACAGACTGTATGGCGCCACTTTCAGGCAGGAAAACAAGGCCGGTTTTTGTCCAAAGGTCAATGACATTGTGTACGTCTTACCAACCACTAAAAGCAAACATCGCTTAGCAGACACTTTGGGATGACAGTACACCAAGACGTGTGCCATCTTGCCTCTAGTATTTACCCAGGTGAGTAGAACTACTGCAGAAGAACTGACACACATGCGTGGGAGAGACTTTTCTGACGATAAAAAAGAGGTGTGGTTTAAAAAGTTCCAGATTTTGCCACCGTGGGCAGCTACTCCTCGTCTGCAAGGCTACAGAATGGAAATACTAGAAGCATAATATAAACATCACCGCCAGGCCCACAGCATGATCAAGACAAACACGGGCGGATGCTGTAGTTTCTTTGTGCACTGCAAACCTTTGCATTTCTGTGACGGATGAAACGGTTAGTATGCCGAAGAAAAAGACACACAAAAAAGAAAAGCGCAGGGGTACTCAAACGTGCTTTTTTTCTTTTTAGGGATACATATATATTTATACAACTGTGTCTGGATACACTGATTCTTGGCTCTGTATCTGCTTTGGTTGTACAACTATTCGCAAAAAACCCGCAAACCAACATAATTTGTTAGTATTTTAAACGCAGTGAATTTACAAATCTTCGTCCAGATAAGGTAAATCGAGCAAATGTTCTAGGATGGTCTGCCTAAATTGGTTATATTGTAAGTGTTTGGAAGACAACGTTTCTTTTAAAAAGAAAAGGGGGGGGGGAGGCCGCATGGAAGCAGGTATGCTATCATAAATACGACCATAAGAATACTTTTCGTATCACATTCCCAGGGAAAAGTAGCCCTTTGAGAATTAAAGAATGACTTTCGTATATTAGAAATATTAGAAGTGGTAGGATACAAAACAGTAAAAGGCCGAGAAGGCAATTTTAAGGTGGGAAGCAGACACCCTTTTCTCGCCATCTTCGGTACCATACGCAGCAGGTAGTTATGGGCAAACGCATAAACAAGTTTCTTTGAGTTTTAGGGCGTTTTGACCTTTAACCCTGCATTTAATAATGTTGTAGTGAGTATTGATAGGCTACTGAACATTGTATCGAGTGTTTCCCCTAGCACTAGCACTACAATTAGTATTTTTATATTTAGTCAAGTTTTGACTAAATATTTTAACATCGAGGGGGAATCGAAACGAGGGTCGTGGTGTATGTGCGTGCGTGCGTGTGTGTGTGTGTGTGTGTAGAGCGATTCAGACTAAACTACTGGACCGATCTTTATGAAATTTGACATGAGAGTTCCTGGGTATGAAATCCCCGAACGTTTTTTTTCATTTTTTTGATAAATGTCTTTGATGACGTCATATCCGGCTTTTCGTGAAAGTTGAGGCGGCACTGTCACGCCCTCATTTTTCAACCAAATTGGTTCAAATTTTGGTCAAGTAATCTTCGACAAAGCCCGGGGTTCGGTATTGCATTTCAGCTTGGTGGCTTAAAAATTAATTAAAAATCTGAAAATTGTAAAAAAAAAATAAAAATTTATAAAACGATCCAAATTTACGTTTATCTTATTCTCCATCATTTGCTGATTCCAAAAACATATAAATATGTTATATTCGGATTAAAAACAAGCTCTGAAAATTAAATATATAAAAATTATTATCAAAATTAAATTGTCCAAATCAATTTAAAAACACTTTCATCTTATTCCTTGTCGGTTCCTGATTCCAAAAACATATAGATATGATATGTTTGGATTAAAAACACGCTCAGAAAGTTAAAACAAAGAGAGGTACAGAAAAGCGTGCTATCCTTCTTAGCGCAACTACTACCCCGCTCTTCTTGTCAATTTCACTGCCTTTGCCATGAGCGGTGGCCTGACGATGCTACGAGTAAAATGGCATTGCGTTCAGTTTCATTCTGTGAGTTCGACAGCTACTTGACTAAATATTGTATTTTCGCCTTACGCGACTTGTTTGTTCTTGCTTGCATGCGTGCGTGCGACAGTTAGTTTGTCTTTCAGTGTGCAAACGTGCTCACCTAACTACAACAGTACAAAGACGCACTGGGATGTTCTGAACCTACAACCTGACAGTGCAATATTACATCCTTAACCGAGTTGCCACGTGCACCATCACACATGTATGCAAAGCGGAACTGAAGCCAGCGGAGTGTTTTGTGGAGTGGAAAAACCATCACCTTGTCAATGAAATGAACTGAACCGAGTAGAACCGGAAACGACATCCCTCCGGCGCATGTTCTATCGCAAACCATGCATGCCACAGGCACCCGAAGATTGCACCCAGATTTACGAGCTACAGGTGCTTTTAAACTGTTCAGTTCATTTTTTTCGGGAGGCAATGTGGAGGATCATCGCTTATTTTTTTTATTTCAAATATGTTTATTATATAAGCATAGCATAACAGTGCGCCTGGAGTCGCCTTGTGGTGAGATATGTGCGCCTTATAAATTCTCGTATTATTATTATTATTATTATTATTATTATTATTATTATTATTAACAGTAATGTACCGTTAATGATCACAATACGATGCTACAACAAACTATGGACACTTATGTTGGTGCTTGCGATACGTTCAGATCAGTGTTCGATTTGTCGTGCCTCCTTAATCTGAGTTCACTTGATTGACTTTTCATATGCTTTTTCCTGATATGACGTCATCAAAGACATTTATCAAAAAAATGAAAAAAACTTCTGAGGATATCATACCCAGGAACTCTCATGTCAAATTTCATAAAGATCGGTCCAGTAGTTTAGTCTGAATCGCTCTACACACACACACAGACAGACAGACAGACACACACACATACACCACGACCCTCGTCTCGATTCCCCCCTCTATGTTAAAACATTTAGTCAAAACTTGACTAAATGTAAAAACAAACTATCGCAAACAGACACAAACCAGAGGTTATAGATAACAACACTAATCATACAATATTACAAAGTAATGCATTACCTAGTTTTAAAAAGTGGGTGGAGATTTTGATAAAAGGTACTACAAGCTGTTGTAGTACCTGTATAAATCATGGAGGTTGGTTATCGGAGAGTTTTAACGTATTTAGTGGAATTCGACAAGGTTGCCCGTTTTCGCCGTTGGCTTTCGTCTTGGCGGTAGAATTGTTGGCGATTAAGATAAGAAACAGCCCTATAGTTGGAATAATTACACCGAACAATAAAATAAAATAAAACAAATGGCAGATGATACAACCCTGTTTTTAAAAAACCGAGATGATGCTAACATGGCAATGAACATATTGAACCAATTTAGCAAAGTCTCAGGGCTACAATTAAACTTAGATAAAACGAAAGCTTTGAGAATGGGGAGAGAACCAACGGAACCTAATCTGCCTTTCCACGTTGTTAAGGAGATTAAAATTTTAGGGATTACATTTAGTAGTTGTGAAATGGCAAAAGACATCGAGGAAAACGGGAAATTCAAAATGGAGAGTCTTGATGCCATGATTAAACAGTGGAGTAAAAGAGATCTCAGTATACAGGGAAAAATAACAGTTATTAAAACGTTTATGACTTCCCCATTTGTGTATATTATGCAGTCTGTTGGTCTTCCAAAGCAAGTTCTCACACAGCTAAACACGAAACTATACAAATTTGTATGGCAAAAACAATATAGTAATAAAAAAGCTTTTGAAAAGATAAAAAGGAAAATTATGGAGTCTGAATATGAGCATGGTGGATTGAAAATGATCAATATGTTTGATGTAAGGAAAGTGTTTTATTTAAATTGGATTGGATGGTTGCATGAAGCAGGTCGAGAAAATTGGAGTGCAATCCCAAAATGGCACATTCAACAATTAACAGATTTTAATCATTTGGCAAAAATTAATTGCACACAAAAGGAATTACAAGGAATTGAAAAAGTTCAAAATGGTTTTTGGAAAGAGGTATTTCTGACATATCTTGATAATAAGAATAAAGTAGGTTTAGAGGAAGTTGACAGAAATGATGTTGGTAATCAACTGTTATTTAATAATAGACTGATTCAGTTTAAAGGTAAAGTGTTGGATTTTGTAAAATGGCGCCAGAAAGGTTTTAATGTTATAAATGATTTGTTGAATGTTGAAAGAAATCAGTTTCTGTTATGTGAAGATGTACAGATCACTGTGCAGCAAAACCCTGCAATAACCTTTTTTGAATACAACGCTGTGATGAATGCAATTCCAAAACAATGGAAAGATTGGATTGTAGACAACCCAGCACATATAGTTAATGTAGATATGATTGATGATGAATTGAATGTGTTTAAAAGCAAACCCAAGTTAATTAAGTTATATTTAAAGAAAAAACGGAATTATAGCATTGAAAAATCTCATGCAATCGATTTTTGGAAAAGAAAACTAGATTTTGTTTTTGTCGAACAGACGTGGTTGTTGCCACGACAGGTGACAAAAGAAGTGCGCCTGCGTGTGTTGCAATGGAAAATTTGTCACAATTTATATCCCACCAATATTTTATTACATAAAATGAAAGTAAGTCAAACAAAAAACTGTAACGAGTGCCCACATATTTTGGATGTCATGGAACACTTTTTCTATGAGTGTCCCCGAATTAGAAGGTTTTGGACTTATATTGAAAAAATGTTGAACAGTCTGACAGGTCGGGCTTTCTTATTGTCTATTACAGATGTATTATTCGGAATCGAAAAATGTCAGGAATCAGCGTTAATTAACCATGTTTTATTGATAGCAAAAATGTGCATTAGCAAAGTTAAGAAAACTAAATCGCATATTCCATTGGAAATTGTATTTCAACAAGAACTTGCGCTACGAAAGGTTTATCCCCATTGTCCTTAGTTAGATTGTTGTTGAATTAAAAGGTAATTTAATGGAAATGTAACCTGTAATGTAAAAGAAAACAAAATTAAAATTTAATTGAAAAAAAAAACCCAATGAAGAAAGGAAAATTTTGTTTTAAAAAAAAGACGAAAGAGGCAAAAAAGATGGGTTGAAGCAGCCTTGCATGCAACTGAGGTCAAAATAAAAAAATAAAAAATAAAAAAAAAGTAATGCATTACCTATATGGATATATACCCTTGAAGAAAAAATTGAAAACAATATATTATGTCAATATTAAGGGGAAAAGGCCGAGCAGATAGGCGTAAAAACAAAGAAATAATCCAAACATTAGTTTTATTCAATACAGAAACTATGACAAACTGACTGGCAGTATTACTATCCCGTCGCGATATAACCTTGAATGGTTGAAAACGACGTTAAACACCAAATAAAGAAAGAAAGAAAGAAAGTATTACTATGAGGGACCTACAGCAAGTTTTAAACGACACATGCTGACCTGCAGCAAACAGTAAAACAGGCCGCAAATAATACATGAATACAGACAGCAAGTATTACGCGAAGCACTAAACCTTCCCTGACCTACCACAGGCTCAGAATCACCAGCAGACCAATGCAGAACAGGTGCAAAGTGTCAGTTCCCTACTGACACAGCAAGACACCAACCGAATCTAGCTTTCATACAGCTGTCACAAACTGGGTGTAGTGCACGTGAACAAGCAGCGCTGACCTACAAATTCTACAGGCTCTCAGCATGCAGTCCAACAACAAAGCACAGGTGCTGCATCTGCTATCACTTGCTTCTGATAGAACACAGCCTGACATATGAACTGATGAAAGTTTTTCTAAGGAGGATCGAAACGAAAATCACACTGATCTGAAGCAAATAATTTTATATGAAGTCTTATATCGCGCGCGTATCTCCAGACTCGGACTCAAGGCGCAGGGATCTATTTATGCCGTGTGAGATGTAATTTTTTACACAATACATCACGCATTCACATCGACCAGCAGATCGCAGCCATTTCGGCGCATATCCTACTTTTCACGGCCTATTATTCCAAGTCACACGGGTATTTTGGTGGACATTTTTATCAATGCCTATACAATTTTGCCAGGAAAGACCCTTTTGTCAATCGTGGGATCTTTAACGTGCACACCCCAATGTAGTGTACATAAGTGTCTGAAAAGTCCCACGGATGGCAAAAGAAGAGGTGCTTCAGCTGCTTCCAATAGATCCTTGTGATAGGAAACAGCTTGGTAAATGAACTAATGCGCGTTTGATAGGGATACGCGCCTGAAGCGTACAGGCATGCTGATCTGAAGACTCTACAGAGAACAATGTTCGAACAAATGCTCAGCTGATAGCCCTTATATATCTGATTGATTTAATTGTGTTGAGGACTATAGTCCACTGAAACAAAACTCACACTGATCTGAACTGAGATTCTGCAGAGAACAATGTTCGAACAGATGCTTAGCTGATATCTCTTGTATCTGACAGCTTGATATACGAGTGTGCCGGGGACTATACTGTACTGAAGCCAAACCCCACTGACACCGATCTGAAGACTCTACAGAGATCGCAGTTAGAACAGATGCTTAGCCTAGTATCACTTTTCGTATGACGCAGCATGATACATACAAGAACTGATGCGAGTATGTCTAAGCATACACTAAAGAAAAGGCCACAGACTCGACAGAAGAACATCTATGAACAGATGCATCGCCACTCGGGATCAGCACTTAGCTACAGTATCTTTGGTATCATGGTATCAGTTTCTTCTGACACATCACGACAGCATGCACGTGTCTTTAGACTTTTAGGTCAGAAAACAATATGGTGTATGCACCGATGTTATAGTATGCGATGTCTCAGATCAAGGATGACGCAAGGTGTGTGTCAGTGTCGCAGATCAAAGATGGAATGTTGCATGCACTGTTGCACAGGCATGGGAATTGTCCGCGAAATCGCGGATTTCCGCGAAAAGAAAATTACGTTTCAGCGAAAATAAAAAATTGTCCGCGGCAAAAAAAAGGTAAATTAAATTATATGTATACTATTGTCTCTCTATCCATTATTTGCTTACACGAGAACTATCAAAATATTGGTCTAAAATGCTAAAATTCGTTTTCATGCGTGGTCCCGCCAATTGGGCTCTGCCCCTGTACCCCGCCGGGGCCTGGGCGGTCCCTGGACCTCGGCCTATTTTCAGAGTTTTTACTTTTTTGGAATTCCCATGTCTAAAAATCCGCGGTCGTAGTTTGTCGCAAAATCCGCTGGCCGTGAGAGAGAGAGAGAGAGAGAGAGAGAGAGGTGGTGACTTCTTGCGCATCGGTCAATTTTCGCAACGTGTCAACCAAAGCCTCTACAGAAGAGAAACATCTCTGGCAAAGATCTTCGCGTAGCAGTAGAATACCTTTGCCTCTAACCTACAAAAGAAGTACCAGAAAAAGATGTCAGCACGCATGCACAGGTCAAAGCGCTTTGCAGAACGGCACACGCTGACACGGGGAGGCATCCTGTGACAGATGCCAGACGTGCCTGCACGCGCATTGTCAGGAACTGGCGCAAAATGCCGAAGACGCTGTCTGATCGAAAACAACAGGATGACCTCAAGGAACGTTGTTCGCGTGCTTTGGGTGTCTGCTTCTCAATCTTTTCTTTCTTTCCAGGGGGAGTCAGAAACAGTCTTCTTTATGGACTTGATCGTCTCAGGAAGTTCCACAAGTCAAGTTCGACTCCACAGAAAAAAAGAAATTAAATTAAACCCCAAAGCTATATCAGAATATTGTTTTCAAGCTTTAATTTTTCACATTTTACATCACACATTTTCACGTCAGACTACCGCCAAATTCTTGAAATATCGAAATATTTGTTTATTTTAAAAGACATCTCTTTTTCAGCGTTGAAATGAATATGAAATTTAAACAAAAATGACCTAAAACAATAGGACTGCATCTCAGTCAATGACTGTTAGTTTGGAACTCCCTTCTCCTCCGCGTTAACGATTGACTTTGATCCGGCTGTTTCTCGTTTGGTATTCGGTAAACAGACACTCACCAACATGAAACTACATTTAGCCTATTTGGGGTTGTCACTGTTCAGTCTCCGTGTGTTAGGACTGTGCTTGTTAACTTGGCAAGGAGTATTTTGTAAACAGTTACTCAAGAACATGAAACTGTTCCACCTTTCAGTTAGTCTCCATGCCTTGAGTTTGTCTGTTTGTTTGTTTGACCAGAAGGAATTGACCAGTATTCGGTAAACACTGAGACACTGAAGAACGTGAAACTGTTTTGGTTTTCACCGTTCAGAGTCTCAAAGATTGTGTTCGGCTTTTGTGTGTTTGTAAACTCGACAAGAGGATTTATATTCGGTAAACATGGAGAAACTGACCAAAATGAAACTGTTTCTAACAGTTCTCAGGGTATATGGAGTAAAGGATAACTAAAGGGGTGTTAAAGTTGTTATGTTCTCTCGATTGCCAATTACGATAATTATAATCTATATACCTTCCTTTTCAGGAGCAGTAAAACGTTGTACATGAACTTGTTTTGTATGTATGTACTGATTGTATGGAGCTTGCCATGTGAACTGAGCAAGGAAACAAACTTGCATCGGTATAGAATAGCAATATCAGCTGAACACTGAGACGATACAAAACAAGAAGAGCAAACGCTCGATCGAGTCACTTTCGCAGTTCTGAATATTATATGAGGCATCAGATGGACAGGAAGAAATTGCTATTCACAACACAATGAGTCACGTTCACATAAAATTTGAGCCCGGTCACTTTTATAGTTTCCGAGAAAAGCCCAACGTTAAGTTGTGTGTTGCCGAACAGAAAAGGCTAGTTATCTCCCTTGTTTTTCTGATAACGTTCGTAAAAGGCTACAGATGTAAATACTTTGATGTAAAGAATAATCCTACAAAGTTTCAATCACATCCGATGAACTTTGTCAAAGATATAAAATGTCTAATTTTTTCTTTGACGCTGACCTGTGACCTTGAAAAAGGTCAAAGGTCAACGAAACCATCGTTAAAGTGTAGAGGTCATTGGAGGTCACGACTAAACAAAATATGAGCCCGATCGCTTTGATAGTTTCCGAGAAAAGTCCAACGTTAAGGTGGTGTCTACGGACGGCCGGCCGGACGGCCGGCCGGCCGGCCGGACAGACTAACACTGACCGATTACATAGAGTCACTTTTTCTCAAGTGACTCAATAACCAACCAACCAACCACCCAACCAATCTCTCTCTCTCTCTCTCTCTCTCTGGCCCTCCCCTTTTCTTCTTCTTCCTCGATTTTTCTCGGGCCCTCAACACTGGGTCAGCTGTGTGTTAGTCAACAATGGAGTGACCAGGTGGATGACCAGCGGTCAACAACACTACACTACACTCCCCCCTTGTTCTGACCGGCCTCGCTGTAAACATTCTGTACGTGCCGGCCTCTGATTGACAAGCTGACCCGACACGAAACAAATTGTGGCCTGGACGTTTCAACAAGAAGTTTTCACTGAAGTCAGTGTATAACAGGTAACGATACGCTGAGGTCATACTCATAGCTCTCCTTTCTGAACTATTGTGTCCACTCACACAGACGGACAGACAGAACGTTATCCCAACAAACACACACACACACACACACACACACACACACACACACGCGTGCGCGCATTCCAAATTGCTGTGCTTACGACTTCAGGTGTGTGTGTGTAGTTTGGGGTGGGGGGGGGGGGGGGTTCTGAAAGAATTCACATTAATTTTGTACGAAAAATTTTAACAACAACAAAAACACCCTGATTAATTTGTTCCCTGATTCAAATGCTTTCCCATCTCCGCGCGTGGCCTTTTTTCTGCATCAAGTTTCGTACTGTCCCTTATACCAACTGATCACAAAGCTTATTGCCATCTGCACCACTGATTTTTCCGAGTGTTTCCTAGTGTAGGATGCTCTCTTCACAGTCATGTTACAGACTGGATACATCTGTGGTATAAAGGAACATGTATATCCCTACCGCACAGAAAAGAAAACCCGTCTTTCATCATAAACATCGTTGCCGAGAGATGAGTTTTTCCTATCTCTCTTCGTCATCGATTCCAGTGCGAAGTTACAGGCAATACGGTTTTCAGTTCCCTGTCAATGTGTGTGTGCTTTCTTCAGTGCAAGAAGTCAGCTACATTCAGCATAACATTACAGTTACAGTCTGTAAAATGTATAAGTTCGCTTCCACCCAAAAGACGACCCAAAAGCATTCGGTTCCGCTGCGGGAAACTTGGGAAGGCCTTGCATTAGGAACATTGAAGAGGAATAATAGTATTACTCATGATCTGAGAAGGATCCTGCGTGTATTGTCTCAGAACAAAATTGAGAGAGAGAGAGAGAGAGAGAGAGAGAGAGAGAGAGAGAGGAGAGAGAGAGAGAGACAGAAACAGAGAGAGACAGAGAGACAGAGGAGAGAGAGACGGAGAGAGAAGCAACTGAGAATATTGCTTTTTTACATCCAGCCCTCGCCCTAATATAGGGTCAACAAGAACAGAAAACAATATAATCAAAGAACTATCACATCAAACTTAATACATTATAACTGTACAGCTACAAATGTAAAAATAAATTGTCATACTGCATTTTAAGTACAATTTCCAATGATAAAAAGTGTCAATTTTTAACATAACTTAATTTAGATCTGCATATTATTATAATTTTGTTTAACATGCACATACATTTTAAATGAATTGATGAACCATTCAGCACATGTTTAGTTGCATTATGTGCGACATATAATTTTTTTTAAAGCTGTCTGTGTTTGTTTTATGCTTAAGAAAAAATAGGCAGTGAGTTCCATAGGACCGCACCTGAATAAAGAAGGCTTGATTTGAAAAGGTCAATACGTGGAGTCGGTGTTATGATTTTTAGTCTGTTATAGTTCAAAATAAAATTATCACGTAATGTCTCCGGTGCATATCCTGACATCATTTTATGCATTATAACACCTTTATCTCTTCTGTGTGAGAGAGAGAGAGAGAGAGAGAGAGAGAGAGAGAGAGAGAGAGAGAGAGAGAAGAGAGAGAAGATAGATAGAGAGAAGAGAGAGAGGGAGAGAGGGAGAGAGAGATAGAGAGAGAGAAAGAGAGAGAGAAAGAAAGAGAGAAAGAAAGAGAGAGAGAGAGAGAGAGAGAGAGAGAGAGAGAGAGAGAGAGAGAGAGAGAGAGAGAGAGAGAGAGAGAGAGAGAGAGAGAGAGAGAGAGAGAGAGAGAAATGTGTCTAGCCGTTTTTGATGTTGTGACTTCTTGCACATCGAAATAAATCACAACTTTAGCTGTTCAACTAATTAGGAATGGGAACGTTATGTGGCTGCTATACACACATAGTTTCTCTCTGATTCCCACGCAGCATATAGATCTACACACTGAAACATAAATGCATGAATGAATTTAGGCACTATCTTTAGTTAAGTCAACACAGACAGGGAGTTGAAGGACAACAAAAATCACCTTTACAGTTTACTGCAAATCCGATAAGATAAATATAAACCGAACCAACGATCGCTGTCATGTATCGTGCTAATGGTCTAAAACTGCGTTAGTTATACGGTCTTTGATGAAGCACCATCATTTTAAACATAGAGAACGACAACAACAACAAAATCACACTTACCGGCAAACCCCAGTCTGACGACTCAGGCTCCGAACCGAATGCAGATCCTGACAGCTTGGCTCAAAACACACACAGCACGTGTCAACAACGACGCGCTGAAGCCGACTGCACAGCAAGCTGTAAACACACTCTCACACCGACTGACACACACGCCCACCACCTCTGATAAACTCTGTCTCCCGTTCCCACCACCACGTTGTTCTGATTTCGTGTTCGGGATCCGATGATGGTAGCAGCGAGCCAGCAACTGAATCTCGTAGACTTATTTTTCTCATGTAAGGCGCCGTGACCCCAGCTGCTATGTTTCCGATCAGTTCAAAACTCCCTCTGGGAAGAACAGTGGATAACTGTTTTGTAGTGTCTGTTCCCGAGTTCAGGGAGACAAGAGTGGGAGAGATGGGAGAGGGAGAGAAAGAGAGATCATGGATCGGGCAGCCAAAGATGTGATGCAAACACACAGCGCAGCTGAGCATCACTGAATGCACATGTGTGCGAGTGTGTGCTCTCCTGCCAACTTCCTCAAACATCCCGTGTTGTTGCCGCAACTTTCCTTCTCCCGTTTTGCGGCCTCAGCCACCTGCACGGTGCCAGAGAGTGGAACTGATGATTATATCTTAGCGTAGCAGTAGAACATCTTTGGTCGCTGGAAGGAATTTTTCCAGTAGCCTTTTTGAACTTGTATGAATTGACATATCTGGAGTGATGGTACACTGCCGCTGTCTTTTTGACGGAGACTGACTTTAAAGAACAAGTATATCAAGGTTCAAGGAAACGAAGCCGGTTCTTCCAAGTGTGATTTGGAAAAGTGATGAAAAAAAATTAAGAGTGTAAAACATACCAGCAAAATAAAGAAGAAAGATAAATATATATGACACATTAGGATCACGTGGATCATATCGTATGGTGACTAGAACCACACATGAAACTGGTTCAGATATAATGATGTAGCCAAGAAAAACCTTACATCCTTCAGTGTTGTTTTATTTGTTTGCATTCATGTAAACTTAGCACACACACACACACACATTGCACCCATTTTCGCACCCCAACTAGAGCATTCATTCCCGTGCTATTTCATTCAGACTTTCCATTCCAACTTGGCTCTGTAGCTGGCACACTTTTTGGATCAAAGGTTTCTTTTACCGGCGGGGGTCACGTGACCGCCGCTCAATAAGCGCACCCCCTTTTTTGCCATGTCGATGTTGAGGAAAGACTGTTTGAGTGGTGGTCACGTGTTCCCTGTGAAAGAAATGTTTGCCTTTGGTCGGAAAAGAGTACCAGATAGGCAAGTTGAGAACCTTTAATGGCATAGAAAGTTTGAATGAAATGACACTGGATTGAATGTTTTAGTTGGGGTATGAAAGTTAGTGCAATAATATTTTTGTTAAGTTTAGTTCATTATTTCTCTGTGGTTCTCTCTCCGTCCCTTCTTCGATCCCTTTCTTCCCTTTCTCTTTCTATCTCCCTCCTTCTCTCAATCCGGCATCATCTATCAGGTAAATTGTCAGTTGTGTAGAAGAAAATAAAGTGAAAGTTGAAGGATTGCTGCCAACGTGGCCATCAAAGGAGTTGATGGGATGAGAATCTTAATTCACTGACTGGAAGTACATCCAAGCGATTGTCTTGAGCATGTTTATTTACAAACCTCCACAGACTTGCAAATGGACGAAGCTAAGGCTTCTCCGTGTGTGTGTGTGTGTGTGGACGAAAATTCAACGTCCCCATTCCGCGGATAGATCTCTTTAAATCAAGTTTAGCTTATTCTGGCAGCGTTTTGTGGAATTCTCTCCCGGAATCAGTTCGAGTCCCAACAAGTCTCAATACTTTCAAAAAACACCTCTCATTACATTTAATGTCAAATTACGAAAAGTCACAGTGATGGAAGACTTCGTTCTGATTATTTTCATATTGATCATATCTGTCCATAAAGCATCAGTGTTTCATAACGCAAGAATGTATGTATAGCCTAGATTAGAATAGTCCCTCTCTGGGCGAGGGCTGGTTGAAAAGAAGCTCGTTTATATTGCTTTTGCCACAACCCTCGTAAAATAAAATTTGATTTGATTTGATTTGATGTGTGTGTAAAGGACGAACTTCCAAGCGAGTTCATGGATTGGCCGTAAGTAATGCAAACCACTGCTCCACACCACGAATGGCATCCTGCTGTCACGGCTAACTTAATTCCCGCCCCCTGCAACTCACGTGACCACGTGCTTCATCGCACCATTTCGACCATGATCATGATTCCCGGCAGCGCAGGACTGCGAATTAATTCCTAACCCAACGGCCAAAGCCTTCAGAGACTTTAAACTTTTCAAGCAGTATCGACAGCAATTGCCATGTCGTCGGGGAATTTCGCGCTAGCGGTGATAAAAGAAGTTTGTGAACTCAGAGGTGTGGGCTAGCACCCAAAGGGGTTGTATGGCACCGATGCTGTCAATGATGTCACGCACGGGAAAGAGCTTATAAAATGCGTGGGCGTGGAAGCTACCTGCTGAGTGTACTCGATGCTTACTGCATTTACACCTGCTGCTCCACTCTCTCTCCGCCCCGCCCCGCCCCCCCCCCCCCCCCCCCATTTCTCTCTCCTCTCAGTCTCTCATGCCAGCGTAAAATTGTAAACAAACTCACGTGTGTTGAGAGTTCTTCTGTGAAGGCCAATTTTCGCAGCGATTTTTCAGACTCCACACCAGAGATTGCAGAGAACACTGTTTCTTACATTCTCTGATCATACAGGCTAACAGTGTTTCCTTTGACCAAGACCCACCCAAAACTCGAAGAACGAAAAACTGTTGTTGATGCCGTTTTTTAATTTTTTTTATTATTAAAAAAAAACCACCCTGGCTAAATATACAGCCTTTGTGACTGACAACTGAGAAAGTCTGAGAAGGCAAGGCCTAAAAACACTGGGAGGTTTTTGATCGGGGATCTAGACAAAGATAGTTTGCTTTTGCCACGCTCTTTGCATGGCCGTAAACATATCTTTGATCCACATCCGTTTTGCCTTACCTCTGCACATATTTGACCCTCCACCACGGAATGAGTCGCACTGATGTCACCGGCTTTGCATGATTTTCATATTTTTCTAAAGTTTTTTTATGCTCTATCCAGTGGTGAAAACCGTTTTAGAAAAGAGCAAAAACTGTTTGAGTTATAAGCCTGTGACTAAGGTGACTCTCACACTGTTACCAGACACTCCCCGGACTTATATTAAGCCTAGCGCAGAACCGCGCGAGGTGACATGCGACTCATTTCGTGGTGGAGGGTCACATATATAGGCTCAGACTTTCCCAGAAGCAAGGACTCAACGGCTTCGATGTGCTGTGTGAGCCGCAGTCTCTCCCGAGGAGCAAACTTGATTCGGCAGTAGGGGAAAGGCTCCTAATATGGACCGGCTCCTAATATGGACCACCTCCAGTTCTGACAAACTAACGGCGCTAGAGCGCTCAAAAAAGTTCTATTCGCTGTATTCACCCTCTCTGGATAACTTGCACATGTCAAAACAGTTGCAGAAACACAAATCTCAAAACCGTTAGGCTTTTTCTCTTTGTTTCACTTTTGGCAGCGTTCACTCTAAATATGCCGCATAAAACGGACTCGTTTCAGTCCACAGCCAAAACTTTTATCACACAAAAATTGCTATATGACAGCTTAGACCGTATTTGTTACATTTTAGCAGTGTTGACCCCGAGTTTCTACTGCAAACAAAACATAATAGCAAAATCTCAAAGTATAGGCGAACCCCCTAATATGGACCGCCTTCATCAAATCGAAGAAAATAAAAGCTAAAGGCTATTTTCATTAATTCATTAAGAAGCTTGCTGGAAATAACCCATAACTAGCCCTCGAGATTTAAAAAAAATGCAACAAAAAGTCTTCTTTTCGTGGAAGTTGATAATTTCACTTATTTTCACTCTGTTTTTGATAAGCTTCTTTAGTTTCCTGGTGTGCTTCAAATAATGCTCTTATCAACCCGAAACAGATAAATCTAGAGCATATTTTAATTAGGCTGACTTGTACACTAAGTTGTATCATGTTATTTTGAAATATAGGGGGCTTTTTACAGTGATTTCTTTATTTAATTTTTGCTGAATGTCTATCAGAGCTATTTCACTCTAATTAGGCCCAACGGTTAACCTAAGAGAGAAGGACTACCAACCACAAAATGAAACTTCTTCGCATGAAAACAAGCTAGTTATCAGCAATAAACAAAAAGTGGTCCATATTAGGAGCCCTTCCCCTATTTCGAATTCAAATGAATGCCTTGTGAATTCTTTATTTTTTGTGTGGATCCGTCTGTTATTTTAAATAACGACTGAGAAGTGCAAAAAGTTGGGTTGGTAAATTCACACATGGGAGCGGGAAAATAGAAAACAAATTTGGAATTGACTTATTGCCTAAGATTGGTTCTGGAGTTGAATTGCATAACGTCGCTGTAATTCACAGACCTCGTATCTCAACTGATTGTTGAGGTTTTGGAACCAAAGTAATAGTTAGCTCCCTTATTTGGTTGCCCATGTGGTGAGAAACGCTCTTTTCTCCAGCTGCTTTTTAAAGTGAGAAACAAAGTTCTGAGAAGAAAACTCATATCTTCACTTGGGTTAAACTTAGGTTTTCATGTCACACTTGAACGGAAACTATGTCATAACACGGAATATACTAGCTTGCTTCTGTTCTTCTTTTGATCTAACGAATTATGTTTTTTTCTCAGAAATATGAAATATGGCCACTGAAGGTTAGGTGACAAACGGAAAAAAAAATCTTATTTTCTAATTCTGGATGATTCCTTTGGATAAAATGCTCCTTTTTTGGATAAAAAGCTTTGTCATCATTTTCACGAGTTTTCATTCACAAACACCTCGGAAATAAATCTCATGTTCCCCATGCAATAAATCGAGGTGGTGAATAGGTTTGAGCTTTCAGATGAAACGTGGATTGTCAAAGTAAAAGCCAATCAGGCTGATTGTTTGATGTGTGGAACCATCGCGGCTTTGGATTTGTGTTTCCGAGGACAACGATTGTAAGCATTCACTCTCAAAGACCCAATCAATGTTGATAATTACCGCGGCGACTCATGGTCAATTTGCAACTTATCTCTGTAATCGCAAAATCCACAACGAAAAGTCACAAACACTTAAAAAGAAAAGAAATCAGCTCTGTACATTTTCAGATTGGAAGAAAAGGGTCAACAAGCTACGTTTGACGTCACATACAAGGTTGACGTGTTATCTCGAGCTACTGTGACGATGCTTTGTGGTCCGGAGTTGGATTCTAAAAATTCGTCTCCCTGTGGGTTATTGTGCATTTTGTTGCACAACCAAAATGATGACAAAAACGATGTTTGGTGGCTTGTCGTCAGACCAGCATTTTGTTGTTGGTCCTCGGGGAGCATATCGCCTTTTGTCTCATATTTATCAACCGCGGCCTTCGGCCTTGGTCGATAAAGATGAAACAAAAGACAATAATTATATGGTCCCCTTGGACCAACAAAAAAGCTGGTCTGTCAACAAGCCACCTTTCTTTCTTTCTTTCTTTATTTGGTGTTTAATGTCGTTTTCAACCGTTTAAGGTTATTTCGCGACGGGGAAAGGGGGGGATAGAGCCACTTGTTAATTGTTTCTTGTTCACAAAAGCACTAATCAAAAAATTGCTCCAGGGGCTTGCAACGTAGTACAATATATGACCTTACTGGAAGAATGCAAGTTTCCAGTACAAAGGACTTAACATTTCTTACATACTGCTTGACTAAAATCTTTACAAACATTGACTATATTCTATACAAGAAACACTTAACAAGGGTAAAAGGAGAAACAGAATCCGTTAGTCGCCTCTTACGACATGCTGGGGAGCATCGGGTAAATTCTTCCCCCTAACCCGCGGGGGGTAACAAGCCACCAAACATCTTATAATCTCTCAATATTTTCTCAGTTGTATCGAATATCATTAACAACTGACATTAACACAAATGTAGACTGCTATTGCACTGTTCTAAAAAATAAAACTATCAACCCATGAATTGAAGTTATAGTTGATGCAGTGAATTTTCAAAACTTTTTTTTCTTGTTTTTCTCAAAACAGCAAAAATTAAGACATGAGGTTTGTGAATTACAGCGATGAGATTAAACTGTTCTATACTATATCCTTGTTCATGAAGTCTGATTCCAGCCCAATGTCTACAGATTCTTACTTGCTCAAGTTCTGTAATAACAAATAATTATGTGAGGGCAGGGAGTGTGCCCGCAACTATTGGTCAAGTGATCTGGAGGAAAGCTTTTGCTTGCAACTGTTTGTGCTTCCTCTTTCTGAGTGGCCATACAGAGAACACTTCATGCACAGAGTACCCTTCTAGTGCGAAACTTCCTTTTAAATTGTAAATAAGTTCAAGGGTTATGAGGCACCGCCTCAAATATATCTATCCTTACACAATAGTAACAAATTAACAGCACTGGGCCACATATACAGAAACTGTTCTGGTGCAGAAGTAACAACTGCTTAGTCACAGGACCAGTACAGTCAAACCTGTGTGTACCGACCAAAAGTGGTTGTTATAAACTTTTGTAATTTAAAGTTGAATTATATAGCCAAAACCTTGACGTGGATCCTTTAGGGTGGTCGTTATCGAGAAATGGTCGCTGAGGCTGGTTTGACTGGACATACAATACCTGCATTGTGCATTAACACTTTCTACCCCACTATGTTGATCATATTTTTTTTTAGCCGAGACCAGCTGTGCTGCAGCAGATCACTCAGAATTGTAGTAACTGTATCAACACGCTGGAATGTAGGCGTTAGATGGACGTTACAGGAAGTGACTGAAGCTAACAGTCTGAGCGGATATATCCATACCTGGTCAGATAGAGCCATATGAGTGGGTACGGATATATCTGTACCTGGGAGACAATGAGTTAAATGGATCTGCATTCTCCCTTGAGAACCACACACACTCCAGAATCTTCATAATACACCTTTCCCTCCACAAACACGCAGATTGATGATTCAAGGTTTTCAATTTTATTACCAAAAGTTTCTGGTGACTTACGTAAGAGAGGGAAAAACAATGTAGCATAATATACCAACAGAACTGCAGTGGCAATTTGAGCTTGTACATTACCTATTAAGTGACATAAATAGAACAAGCAGTTTATTCGCTCCGTAAAAACACTTACAATTGCAGGTCATTCACAAGTACATATTGCGTAAAGCTGCATTGGACCAAATAATCTGACAAAACACAGAGACACCATCAACTGAATAATGACTATTACAATTAGTAACAATGAGCATGCAAATTTAATGGATGGTTGAAGTGTTGACACAAAGCAAACAAGAAATGGCAAAATGATTTGAAATTTTCATGAAATATTTCTTTTTTTATTTATTTGGTGTTTCACATCGTTTTCAACCACGAAGGTTATATCACGACGGGGGAAGGGGGAAGATGGGATAGAGCCACTTGTTTCTTGTTCACAAAAGCACTAATCAAAAATTTGCTCCAGGGGCTTGCAACGTAGTACAATATATTACCTTACTGGGAGAATGCAAGTTTCCAGTACAAAGGACTTAACATTTCTTACATACTGCTTGACTAAAATCTTAACAAAAATTGACTATATTCTATACTTTCTTTATTTGGTGTTTAACGTCGTTTTCAACCACGAAGGTTATATCGCGACAGGGAAAGGGGGGCAGATGGGATAGAGCCACTTGTTAATTGTTTCTTGTTCACAAAAGCACTAATAAAACAAGTCGCGTAAGGCGAAATTACTACATTTAGTCAAGCTGTGGAACTCACAGAATGAAACTGAACGCACTGCATTTTTTTTACAATGACCGTAGTCCGCCGTTTGTGCAAAACGGAGTGAAACTGACAAGCCTGTTTAGCGCGGCAGTGGTTTCGCTGTGCTGCATAGCACCCTTTTCTGTGCCTCTTTTAGTTTGAACTTTCTGAGCGTGTTTTTAATCCAAACATATCATATCTATATGTTTTTGGAATCAGGAACCGACAAGGAATAAGATGAAAGTGTTTTTAAATCGATTTCGAAAATTTAATTTTGATCATAATTTTTATATTTTTAATTTTCAGAGCTTGTTTTTAATCCAAATATAACATATTTATATGTTTTTGGAATCAGAAAATGATGAAGAATAAGATGAACGTAAATTTGGCTCGTTTTAAAAACAAATTATTTTTTTTTTACAATTTTCAGATTTTTAATGACCAAAGTCATTAATGAATTTTTAAGCCACCAAGCTGAAATGTAATACCGAAGTCCGGCCTTTGTCGAAGATTGCTTGGCCAAAATTTCAATCAATTTGATTGAAAAATGAGGGTGTGACAGTGCCGCCTCAACTTTTACAAAAAGCCGGATATGACGTCATCAAAGGTATTTATCGAAAAAAAACGTCCGGGGATATCATTCCCAGGAACTCTGTCAAATGATACACCACGACCCTCGTCTCGATTCCCCCTCTATGTTAAAACATTTAGTCAAAACTTGACTAAATGTAAAAATTGCTCCAGGGGCTTGCAACGTAGTACAATATATTACCTTACTGGGAGAATGCAAGTTTCCAGTACAAAGGACTTAACATTTCTTACGTACTGCTCGACTAAAATCTTTACAAACATTGACTATATTCTATATAAGAAACACTTAACAAGGGTAAAAGGAGAAACAGAATCCGTTAGTCGCCTCTTACGACATGCTGGGGAGCATCGGGCAAATTCTTTCTCGTCCCAACCAATATGGGACTCCCCCTAACCCGCGGGGGGTAAATATTTCATTAAAAAAATATGAGGACACTTGAAATGGCAAAATGATTTGAAATCTTCATGAAATATTTCAGTAAAAAAATAAAAATATGAGGACATTTGTGTTACACTGCAAAAATGGGAGCTGAGCACAGAAACGACCATGCATGTACAATTAAGACGATTTGAAAATGAAAGTAGTGTTAGCAATCACATCGGTGTAACGCCTCACCAGTTGCACAGTTCAAGGGAAGGGAAAGATTACCTACAGATGAACAAGAGTATATAGGAATGCATTTTGTGTCAGGTAGACTGACTACGAACCATGCTACACAATGGATAAATCATGGGGTACAATGCACTGCAGAACTTGACGTGATAATTCCACAGTTTAGTTTAAACATTAAATTATGATCCCTTACACAAATATTCTTATCTGCAGGAGTGTGTGTGTGTTATGTGTGTAGACCCCCCCCCCCCCCCCCCCCCGTTTCATCTCCATTATAATTCTCAACTACCTGCAACCAAGTTAAACAAACAAAAGGTTTTTGCATCTGAGAACAAAATACTTAAAACGCTTAACCCTTTTCCACCCTTGTCTTCCTTTTTTCCAAAAAATCTTCAACACTAAAAATTAACTGCATGTTTTCTGTTTTAAATTCTGTTCAATTTCTCAAAACTAATGCTGTGTTCCTTTTCATACTGTGCCACAAAAAGAAACAGCACGACACTGAACTTTCACTGATCTCATTTTTACAACCTTTCTTTCATTGATATGTGAAAAACATGTTTTTAGTAGTTCAATGTAAAATTTCTAAAAAAAAAAAAAAAAAAAAAAGAGTACCTTTTGACAAGAAGATTTACACAATAATTTTTTTTTATAGTCATTCTTCAGAATTGCATGGCTCTGCTAGCACCTATGTGTAGAAACACAAGGAGGTATAAAAGGAAAAGCCCATGAAAATAAAGAATAACAAATAATCGTCAACACCAGAAGTTTCACTTTCCGAAAGTTTCACTATGTCCACACAAATGCAAAATCAAAACTGTCACTAGAAAATTGGCATTGGAAGAAAAAACAAGTCGCGTAAGGCGAAAATACAGCATTTAGTCAAGCTGTCGAACTCACAGAATGAAACTGAACGCAATGCAATTTTTCAGCAAGACCGTATACTCGTAGCATCGTCAGTCCACCGCTCGTGACAAAGGCAGTGAAATTGACAAGAAGAGCGGGGTAGTAGTTGCGCTGAGAAGGATAGCACGCTTTTCTGTACCTCTCTTCGTTTTAACTTTCTGAGCGTGTTTTTAATCCAAACATATCATATCTATATGTTTTTGTAATCAGGAACCGACAAGGAATAAGATGAAAGTGTTTTTAAATCGATTTCGGAAATTTGATTTTGATCATAATTTTTATATTTTTAACTTTCAGACCTTGTTTTTAATCCGAATATAACCGGCATATTTATATGTTTTTGGAATCAGAAAGCGATGAAGAATAAGATGAACGTAAATTTGGATCGTTTTATAAAAAATAATTTTAATTACAATTTTCAGATTTTTAATGACCAAAGTCATTAATTAATTTTTAAGCCACCAAGCTGAAATGCAATACCGAAGTCCGGCCTTCGTCGAAGATTGCTTGGCCAAAATTTCAATCAATTTGATTGAAAAATGAGGGTGTGACAGTGCCGCCTCAACTTTTACAAAAAGCCGGATATGACATCATCAAAGACATTTATCGAAAAAATGAAAAAAACGTCCGGGGATATCATACCCAGGAACTCTCATGTCAAATTTCATAAAGATCAGTCCAGTAGTTTACTCTCAATCGCTCTACACACATACACCACGACCCTCGTCTCGATTCCCCCCTCTACGTTAAAACATTTAGTCAAAACTTGACTAAATGTAAAAAGAGAAAAAAATTACCTAACGTGTACAAATTTAAATAAAAAGGCCCGAGTCCCTTCTTGTCTGCAAACATTTATAATTCCTGTGACGATATGCAGACAAGGGAAGTAAAAAAAAGTAAAATTTGCATATTCATAATCACAACATTAAAAGGACATCATGAGCCTGTTCTACGTATACCATTTTTAAAACCGTCACTTTAGCTGCATTTACAGTACCCTCATAAACTATAAACAAGTCAAGAAAAAGTTCTCTTCAAGAGTAAATTGTAATAAATAATGCACATGATTTGAAGAATACATGTACTCAGCCTTTACCTCAAAGAACAAACACCCTCTGGTCTAGCTCAGCTCAGCTCAAGGGCAGATCCAGAAAACAAAAACAAGAGAAGAAAGTCACAGACTGAACGGTTAATCAGAAACAAAGGTAAACGAACATCAGCTATTTAATTTTCATAGTTCAAATTCACAGAGAACAGAAATTATTACAGACGAAAAAGATGGCAACGGTTCTGATTAAACAGTTGTTTTCAAGTACAATGTATTATGAAAGCGACATTTTTTCTCAGCTACAATATTCTCAACTTTCAAAATGGTAAAAGATGAAAGTCAGCATTCAGATGTAAAACTGTATAAAATAAAACGTAATCTGAATCTGTCAGTTCCCCATACAAAATGTTAGAAAGCTCGTCATGAATATCAAAATCTATTGGGAGAAAAATGCTTCAACATTAGGTTTTAAAAAGTGTCAAGGCTGTTAGGTCTCTGTTTTTTCTTCAGCCATCCAAGTCACATTTTTTACACAATGTTTCAATCTATTTGCATTTATCTTTATGTTAAGGAACTTTCCTTACTATGCAAATGTTGAAGCCTCTAACATTGTAAAAACACCAGCAAGAAAAAATATTCTACATCTGCAAATAAAATTGCTACCTCTACCAAGTTAAATTTCAAAAGAAAAAGTAAGGGGAAACGGGGGAAGAAAAAGAAAATAACTGTTCCATGTCCATGTATTGAGTAATGCAATGTTATAGGGACCAGTCCAAAACATTTATTTCTAATAATAAGAAGCATTTTTAATATCAGTGCAGTGTTGTTCCCAGACACAGAGGACAATAGGTAGGTTGGGCCTGGATTCAAAATGTCCTGACTGCAAACATGTGTCAGAAGACATCCTATGTGCCAAAGCTATCAGGCATTAGTGTCAGAACAATGCCTTGTATAAAAAAGTGATGTGTATATGACTGAAGACCAAGGCCTGGGAACAACACTGTTAGTGTCATATCCCCTTACCCCTATGCCAAAAAATCAAGAAGCAAAAGTCCCCGATGAATTAGATAAAATTAAAACACCAAACACACGAGAAATCTCCCCAAACAGACCTTTCATTCACATAAACGCAGGTATTTCAGCCACCATAAAAAAACATTCTGCAACACAGTTACGACAAAGCAGTAATCAATTAATATTTACACGCACAAGTGAATACACTGATTAAACAGTCAACCAACATACTTTCCATATTTTATTTATCAAATCCATGATGATGTCGCTATGTACAATATTGCACATTGGGATGGCATTGGAGGACTATAAAAACAAATCAAACCAAAGAAACAGACCAGCACATACCCACTGTATATCATCCTTGCTACTACAATTTCATCAGGAGAAAAGCAACCGAGATCAAATCTAACCTACTATACTGAAAGCTATGTAGTGTGTTCATATGTACACATTGAGAGAAAGAAAGGCAAATGCTTCCAAGCTACCCATCACTACAACAGAATTCAAGACCTTAAACACACACACACACACTCTCTCTCACTCACTACTTTTCTTTCACATGCAGTCATTTAACTCATCCACTTATCACACTAATTTAAAACTAAACCAACAATGACAAAACATGTGGAGAAAGATGCCATTGTGATAAATCAGCTTTTACACGACCGCAGCCCCGATTACACAAGCAAAGACATGTAAGGTTTTTCTTCTTCTCGCAAATATACCGAAACACCTTTCAACTTAGCTCAATCCAATCATCACTAACTTTTTGACTACATGTTTGACAGTCAATTTTTTAAACTAAGACTTCTGTAAAATTCTTTTTCTTATATTTTTTTTTATAATATGAGCTTTATTGTTACAAAGCTGTTGTGTGTTAAGGAAAAAACTAAATCTGAAGTAAAAGTCCATTCTGACACAAAACTTTAACAACCATTTTAAAATGATTAACCCACTTGTGAATAGCTTGCGCCGCTGCAAGCAAGTAAACAGCAGCACTAGCAGACACTGCCTCATCTCTGTGTGTGCACACAATTAAACTTCTATGCCTGATCCGAGTTGACATATAACAATTGTACAATAACGGTGTATGACCCCCCCCCCCCCCCCCCCCCCAAACAACTCTTACCCGCATTTTCCTTTTACTTTCATACAATATTCAATGCTGGTTTTCCTGTCTCTTTCACCCACTCTTTTTAACAAGTGAAACAGCAAAATATGTTTATCTTAAAATCACGTTAAGAAAATACAATGTAACAGAAATGCATCTCAACTAAATATATCCTTGCATCAGCACAGTTAGTCTCCACATTGCATTTCACATAATACACCAACAGTACCTTTCTTGCCTACCCAGTGTGTTAGTGAAACATAATGAATAAGTCCTTATTTACAACACAATCCAACACGGATGTAATTAGCAAGCAATATATTAGCTAACAGCACAGATTTTACTCCAGGTTCCCCCCATACGAAACTGGGGAGCGTATTCACTTTAGACATTGATTCAGCAAACTACACACACAAAAGTTTGCTTTGCGAGTTCATCACATCACATGACTAATGTCGTGGTTAACTTTTCAGAAGTTAAATTCACCACGGCAAATAATATGCCCGGGCAGCATAAAGTTGTCATTGCATAGCCTTGCACTCCAACGGCATTGTGATTCTTTACCTTTCAGTTCTAGATATACAGTGTAACCTTTCAGATGTCAGAATACAAGGCAAAACAACCTTTCTGTAAGCAAGCCCAAGTTTGGATGTTAAAGCTGCAGACCAACAAAGCGTCCTTTCAGCTTCATAACCTGTGCCATAATACGACTAGCTGCTTTTTGCCCTGAAAGGCCGCTCTTTTCAAGACCTACTTTTCAAGTGATAAGTTAGCTCCTTCCTTTCAAAGTATGAACAGCAAGCAGTTTCATTTCGTTCGCCAATCTTGCTGCATTACACACTCTTGTCACATTTGGTTAAACTGGCATCATTAACGCAGTCACTCCTCCCGTTTCATTAACGCAGTCACTCCTCCCTTTTCATGGTGTCCCGGCACGGTGGAGAAGCACTGTTCTGCCGAACTCTCCCACTCAACCAGCTGAGAGCGCCTGACCAGTCTTGCTGCTCACGGAGTCACGTCAGTTTTTGCCGTTGTCTGTTCTCCTTGCTCCACTGTGTAAAAGTCTCACAAGTCTGATGCCGCAGCAGCTGCACAAACAGATTCTGAAAAATGTGGCAAACTCTGCAGTCTAACATCAAACTTGGCACAGCTAGTGTGGAAGAAAGTGGATAGTGTGTACAGTTCGAGTTTTAATTCTAGCAATCTTACACTGTTAACAGGGTCCCCACTGGTTTTTAGAAACAAAATTCCATGACTTTTCCATGAGCCTCAATAACATTTTCCATGACTAGATCCACAGGTCGCCATTTCCGAACACGCAAACTTTTTACGTCTTGTCACTGCCAGTTTTGACACTGGCTTGCTTTGCACTGAATTTGAGTCAGTTTCTACGCAGTGTCTCTTCGACAAGCAAGTCAAGCATTTGCTACGCAGTCAGATTATCGGTAATGTTTGCTGGTCCTGTCATTTCACTAAACTGGACCACAGGCGGAAGGTATCGTTCACTGGACCACTGGCTGGGCGACAAAAATAGCCGCTGGCGTGCTAAAGGTTAATTTTTTTTCTTTCTTATTTTTGTTAAATTCCATGACTTTCCATGACTTGAATTGAAATTCCATGACTTTCCAGGCCTGGAAAATTAAAAATCAAATTCCATGACTTTCCAGGTTTTCCATGACCTGTACGAACCCTGTGTTAAACTCGATGACATGAAAGGTTATTCTACTCTCTTATTCTAATAGACACCATCCCACACACACACACACACTCCCTCTCAATCTAATAGCACACAGAGTAAGAGCAAACTCTCAATTTTTTCAGTTTTACACACACCCTCTCTCAATCTCATACACCACTCTCTCTGACACACACACACTGTTAGCAAAAACTGCTCCATTCATGCACAACACAACACATCATCCCACGGAGACAATATCAAATGGGCTTCTCACATCACACACAATCTCTCTCCCTACCTTTTGTTCTGTTGGCAGACTCAATGATCTGCAGGAGGCATCGACCAAACTCCTCTATCACCATTCGTTCCTGCACCACAGGTGGCATTTTCAACCTTTCGGCTTCCTCTGCCTGAGCCAGCAAACACGCTGAGGTGGCCTCCGCAACATCAGCTGTGATCAGTGTGAACGGCAACCTGAAAACATCATCACTCCTACACTAGAATAAGTACATGTGCTAAACACTGCGGGTCACAGAGTAAACAAATAGGTTTTACCCGTAGCAAACCTTTGTACTTGATTTAAATGGAAAATTTCCTAGATAAATTTTCATTTAATTAATATACTTACCCGAATCACATTAGCATTGAGTCACCTGAGATGCTTATCACTGAAAAACGCTTACCCGGCTAAAATTTTTAAAGGGAAGCAACCCATCACCAAAACGAAAGTGAAAGTAGCTTTGGTAATGGGCCAGCACACTGGGAGTTACCTCCCATACGGGAGTGTGCCACGTCACTTCCTCTAGGAACACGTGCCTATCTCATACGGTCTTAGAAAAACTTAAAACCATACGCGGGGCAGGTGGGAGGGAATACAGTATGTGATTCGGGTAAGTATATTAATTAAATGAAAATTTATCTAGGAAATTTTCCATTAAATAACATATTCTTACTCCGAATCACATTAGCAGATAACATCAACAAGGCGGTGGGCTAGAAATGAATCAAAACTCACCATCAAGTTCTGGACAGGAACTGGCCTGCTGCTATGAGCACTGGAAGGCCTCTGAAGCCATCCTGTCGAAGAGCCGAGACGTCCCGAAGATAAAAGTTTAAGAAAACATCTTCAGAACGCCAAAACGTAGTTGTCAGCACCTCCTCTAGACATCTGGAGCGCAGTACTGCCAGAGAGGATGCCCACGCCCTCATATCATGGGCTCGGGCCGAGTCAAGTGGCAAGGAGGGCATGACCCCCCCCCCTCTTTGTGCGACTCCACTCATAAGCTTGCTTAATGAGCGAGGACACCCACCAGGCCAACGATACCTTCGACAAACCTTACTCGCGCCTAGAAAAGGGCGAGATAAACAGCAACTTCTGAGAACTAGACCGAAACAGCTGAGTCCGGGCTAAGTACAGACAAAGAGCCCTCACAGGGCAATTGACCAAATCAAGGTCATCCGGGGCCAAACGCGCTGATCAGAGCCTTGACTCTAACCAGCGGAGAGGCCTGCCCCGGAGACTGAATGTAGGCCAGGAAATCGGGCCGGAAACGCAAAGATGCGAAACCGTCCGACTCAAAGGAGATATCTCCAGGCTGACCCAACAGGGCGTGGACCTCGCCACCCCGTTGGGCCGTTGCCAACAAAAGAAGAACCAGCGCTTAGCGAGTGACATTGAACAGAATGGCCTCGCTCAAAGGCTCAAAATCCGCAGAACATAGGAATTCCAGGATTAAAAAAACAAGTCCCACTTGGGAGCGGGCAAACGAGCTTTAGCTTCCCTAAGAGCAGCCCCTTTAATGACTGCAGCTATAACGCCCCCGACTCGAACAGACCGACCGATCTGCTAAAGAGTCGCCGAGATAGCGAAGCGCCGGAACCTCAACGAGAAGCCTGAGGCGCCCTGCGAAGACATGAAAGAGAGGCGGTTGGCGACCTGAATAGAGCGCGAAGCCACCGACCTCACCCCTGTAGCTGAACACCAGGCAGTCCATGCCTTCCAGTGGGAAGCATAAACTGACGAGGTGGACGCTCTATGCGAGCGAGCCACCAAGTCCAGACGGATGGAAACCATCAGGAGAGGCAAAGTGGAGCGAATCTGAGCTTGGAGCTTGTCCACCCTTCTCTGAGAAGGCTGGACAGTCCACGCGACCGTGTCGAAAGACATCCCCAGATAAGTGAATGTCTGTGACGGGGTCAGCTCCGGATTTGCCCGGTTGATCGAGAACCCCAACAAGTTGGATTCTCAAAGAACCATTAGGGTATCCTGCGAACAGCCGCTCTGGGACTGGATCATGATGAATCAGTCGTCCAGATAAGCCCGCAGGCGGATACCCTAGGACCTCACCAGTGCACAGAACTGTCTCACCACCATGGTGAAAATCCATGGTGCGAGGGACAGCCCGAAAGGGAGTGCGCAAAACTGGTAGATCTGATCTCCCCACCGGAAACAAAGCCAATTCCGGTCGGCCGGATGCATAAGAATGAAAGTATGCGTCCTTGAGATCGATCAAGGTCACCCAGTCTCCTGGGCAGAGAGAGTCTCGGACCGAGGCTGGCGTCTCCATCTTGACTTTTATCTCACTCAAGAAAGTGTTGAGGAGAGATAAATCCAAAACGGGACGCCATCCTCCTGACGCTTAGGGAACGGCGAAAAGACGCCCTTAAATCCCAGGGAGCTATGGACCCGAACTCTCTCCACCGCGCCCTTCTGCTGCAGAGAGGCAATTTCCGACTGCAAGGCGGAACGTGCTTCCTGCGAGAAGAGGGGCTTGAACCGCGGCGGCACTCGGGTAAGAGGCGCCTTTTCCTCCCGCCAGAGCAGGCGGAAGCCCGATCTCACCACTCCCACAATCCATTGGCTGTCAACTACCGACATCCAACGAGAAAGCGCACGGGAGGGGCCTCCCGCCATCACCAAGGTGGAAGGCGGGAGGTGGGTGAGATCGTGAGCGCATCATTGGGGGTGTGGCTTACTCCCAGAGCCGCCACACCCCCTCCCCGATGCCGTCCTCTTCTTCCCGCCACGAGCGACCGGCAGAGCCTGCCGCTTCTGAGCTGGCTTGAGATTCGACAATGTCTGAGCCTGCTTTTGTTTAGAAGGCTTAGACTGTTTCACCCCCTGCAGAGTGAAGTCGAGGAACTGACTGTCCTTGTTCGACTGAATCTCCTTCTGTCTGGCAACCATTGCCAGAGAACAGAAGCGAGATTCCTCTGAGACAGGGAAGACTCTCCAGGTCTCCCTAGTAGCCAGCTCCGTGAACTGGGACTGCGAGAGGAAGAGATCCCTCCTACAGAGGACCGCTTGGGAGAACTGTAGGGAGGAAAGACGCAATTGCTCCTCCTTGACCTTGGCCAAGGTGGTCAAAAGGGCAGAGACATCGTCCGCATATTGTTCTTCACTGAGAGTGAAAGGAACCAGCGAATCGATCGATGACCGAGACAGAGTTCGAACAAGAGTCTCTGCAACGGAGGACAGTTCGATCTGCCGACGTCCAACCTCCTCAGCAGAGAGGAGGAAGCCTCAGAAACCGGCAGAACCGGATCATACTTGATCGGTTTAGCCAGAAGAGGCAGCAATTCCCGGAGAATCGGAAGGGTAGCCCTAGGGAGTGCAAAAGACACCAGCCAGCTCTGGCTCTGAGTGGACAAGCTAAGCTTCCTATTGCCCGTAGGCACAAAGGAAGAGGCTTGAGAAGCCGACGCCACCCACTGCTGAGCTGATACCGGAACTGGACCAAAAGGAAGCAGTAACGGAACAGGCACTGGCCGAATACCACTCCCCGCATGTGCTGGACGAACCAGCGAATGCAAAAGTTGGTAAGCCACTGACGGAGACTCGGCGAACCGGAAGGAAGAAACATCCTCCTGTGCCGGCCGGAAGTCCGCCATGGCCGAAGGAACGAACGGAGCGGAAGAGTCCGCAGCCACCACCCCTTCGGGGAAAAAACGAGACGCTACTTCCACCGCGATGTCAAGAACAGACTTGAGCTTCGACGGAAACACGCCCCGAGACTCCTCGTTGACCCCTGATGGAGCATCAGAATAGTCACACATGGAGCCATGACCAAAACCACAGTTCCGGAAGCAGAAGCATGCCCTGGCAAACCGGAAACCGGAAATGCCTGTGCACGAACATCATCCTGCAACCCAGAACCTTGTGAAGGTAAGGGTAGGCAGGACGACCATCCGTAAAAAACCCGGAGCTGGATGAGCTGACGTCACTCCCTCATCAAAGTGGAGTGATGCCTGCTCAAGCCTAGGCACTAAAAGGCCGGAAGGCGTACGCTGGAATCCACCCTCTGGTATCCGGAAGGAAGCACCAGAAGAGGAAGCAGCATGTCCGGCCGAAACCGGAAGTGTAGCCGACGAAACCGCAGAATGCGGAATTGAAGACTGCCCTGGTTGACTTCGAGATCCGGAAGGACCGGAAAATCAGTGAATACTCCATACTGACGCAGCCGCCGTAGCGTGCCTGCGTGGACGGATCATCACTTCTGGCGAGTGCCGGTAGTGTAGCCGACAGAACCGCGCACTGCGGAAGCGAAGGCTGCATTGAAACCAAAAACACCAGTTCCGGAAGCAGAAGCATGCCCTGGCAAACCGGAAACCGGAAATGCCTGTACACGAACATCATCCTGCAGCCCAGAACCTTGTGAAGGTAAAGGGTAGGCAGGACGACCATCCGCAAAAACCGGAGCTGGATGAGCTGACGTCACTCCCCCATCAGAGTGGAGTGATGCCTGCTCAAGCCTAGGCACTAACTGGCCGGAAGGCGTACGCTGGAATCCACCCACTGGTATCCGGAAGGAAGCACCAGAAGAGGAAGCAGCGTGTCCGGCCGAAACCGGAAGTGTAGCCGTCGAAACCGCGCAATGCGGAAGTGAAGGCTGCACTGGTTGACTTCGTGATCCGGAAGGACCGGAAGTCAGTGAATACTCCATCCTGCCGCGACCGCCTTAGCGTGCCGGAGCGGACGGATCATCACTTCCGGCAAGTGCCGGTAGTGTAGCCGACGAAACCGCGCAATGCGGAAGCGAAGGCTGCACTGGTTGACTTCGCGATCCGGAAGGACCGGAAGTCAGTGAATACTCCATCCTGCCGCGACCGCCTTAGCGTGCCGGAGCGGACGGATCATCACTTCCGGCAAGTGCCGGAAATGCGGCAGCCGAAACCGACTGCCGCAGCTGTTCGATCAAATCCGGGGCCTCGTAGGTTATCGCCGGAAATGAAAGATCAGCATGGTATCGGTCGTGACCCGATGCGAAAGAGCTGTCTCCCGAGAGAGAACGTCCAGGCGCCTCACGAGGGCTATCGGACCAGCTCTGCTTACCAGCCGCAGCTGAAGACGGAGGACGCTGCTCCAAACCGGAAATGGACGGCAAAGACACGGAAGCCAACTCCCGGACGTCACTGCCAGATGCCGGAAACGCCAAACAACTGGCGACGGAACGCTGGAACTCTGCTTGCACCAAGCTGCGGATTCCCGGAACCAGTGTCTAAAACAGAAAGGAACCAACGCACCCTGCACAGGTGCTAACAACGAGGACGAAGTCTCCGTAGTAGAGAACCGGAGCAGACGTAACCATAGCGCTAGGCGCCACAAAAGATAGCAGAAGTAGTAACAGCGCTAGGCGCCGAAAAAGGTACAGACAACAAATAGTTACGTTCTTGGTCTGTACAAGTAAAACTGCTAAAGAAGAAGCCTAAGGCTTAAAATTTCCCCATGGGGTCTGACTTGCCACAGCGGTTGTCTGAATCAGACAGGCTGTCAAATCCATGTAAACAACACGAAAACATTTTACTGAACGTAAGTCTAAACGACTGAAAACTCAGTAAAAAAACACACACTTTCGCGTCAACAAAATACGATAGCTACACTTGCCCAACAAAAACAGAGGCACGTAAAGCTACAAACAAAGTCACACGAGCTAGAAAACTAACTCACACCACAAAATGGCGAAACACGCAAGTAACTGACACACAAGTCAACAACGCGTGGCAACGCGAAAAAATTTACTGAAACGTAAGTCTAAACGACTGAACACAGTAAACACACACTCTTTCGCGTCAACAAAATACTATAGCTACACTTGCCCAACACAGAAAGGGGCACGCAGAGCTACGAGCAAAGTCATACGAGCTAGCTAACTAACTCACACAACAAAATGGCTAAACACGCAAGTCACTGACACACAAGTCCGCAAAAAACGGACAACGTACAGTAACGAAAACAGCGCAAACAACCAACAACAAACGGGAACGAGCTCACCAAACTGTAGGCAAGGCGAGCAGAAAAGCTGGGTAACGTGGCCGGCGGGTGTCACTCAAACACACAAGGTCGGCCACAGAGCGTCAAAAAGTGAACCGTCCTCTCCGAGGTGAAAAGAACGTATGAGATAGGCACGTGTTCCTAGAGGAAGTGACGTGGCACACTCCCGTATGGGAGGTAACTCCCAGTGTGCTGGCCCATTACCAAAGCTACTTTCACTTTCGTTTTGGTGATGGGTTGCTTCCCTTTAAAATTTTTAGCCGGGTAAGCGTTTTTCAGTGATAAGCATCTCAGGTGACTCAATGCTAATGTGATTCGGAGTAAGAATATGTTATTTAATGTCTATTAGTCCAGTCTAATGTAATTTGGTGATACAATCTAGATGACTTGTTCTATTCAACAACAGATTTTACCAGGTTAGAACTGCTCAAGAAGAAACTGTGAGAATGTATTCAGAGCAAACAAGCAGGTCTTAGTGCACTGCTCAGTGTTGGTGTCAAACTAGCTGCAAAGTTTCACCTAAAATTAAACAGCTATCACAGTGAGCCACAGAAATCTGCCTTGATTTAGACACAACTTGGCAATCACACTCAACAAACAAACTAACGAGAGTCAGGCTGTGAGTAAAATGCTTTAGTTGATAGCCATTTCTTTTTCTCCTTTATTTTTTTGTTTATTTATTCATTTTGTACTAATGTATCAACATGTTTGCTGGTTGCATTTTCATGTAGCTGAACAAGTAGCCAACTGTTGCAGCTTTCTTGAGATCTATGCTCTGAAATGTACTTACTTGGTCTCAACCTTCTTAAAAATAGTCTGAAACAATGCTTACATCTGAAGACCTGATTTTTGAACACATGATTTTAGCACTTACCTTTCTCCACTGGCAGAGGAGGCAGGGGGCTTGGAGGGAATGCCGGATATTTGGGAAGACAGTTTCGTTTTGGCGGCCGTCTGTTGCTGAACTCGCACCTCTGCAGCGTCGGCTAAGTGCATCAGCGTCTTGCGCTCCGAGCTCTCCTCAAAGTTCTTGCAGCCAATGCACTTGCAAAAACTGGAGCACATGATTTTCGCCTGAAGACAGAAATACAGTATCAATAAATAACCAAAGAGATGCGATGAGTTCAACATATTTACAAGAAAACGAATAAAATGTTGCATACATTATGAACATATACATGTTTGTTGGTGCTAGTTCTAAACATCCTTTCTAAGCCTTGTGTTAGACAGACTGCGAGCAAAGCAAACTGGGCTTCTCCACAGACCATACACTAAATGGCAAGACAAACAAGACTTTGAAGGTGCATTAAAAAAACAAAAACACGACTGGTTGCCTACTTCCCAAGACTAAGGGAGCAAACCTTTGCCATAGGAACTCTTCAAGACAGACAACTCACCTCATAACATTCACAGTAATTCTTCAGACACCCAGATCGCTTGCAGTTGCATCCTTTATTATGTCGTCTGTTGCCATCGTTGTCTTTGCTTTTGCCTATAACATGGGTAAAACCTATGAAAAATTAAATGACCGAAAAGTACAAAGCAGGGGTATAATCACATTCAAAATGGCACAAATTATGTTCAAAATAGAGGCACCTGATGCAAATCTGAGCACAATTACAGTTTTTTCATTATTACAATTTTTAGAAATATGCAAATTTATATACACACACAAAATTTAGCCCAGAAACTCATCATCTAACCTAAAATATGAAACAGTTGTCCAAACTGACCTATTTTGGGGTGGAAGGCCATGGGATTTCTGTCGAGACAAGACTTGATGGCACGTGACCTCTCCTCCTCATGCTCCAGGTTGTTGGCACAGTTGTTGCAGTTGCAGTTGTGACAGAACTCGCCGTTGGCAAAGCAGTCACAGTACCTGCAAACAGCTTTCTCGTTACAACTTGAGTGATGCATCCAGGCTACACATTGCATGCTGCAATTATAATTCTAAAGGCATGTACAAACAACATTCCTGCTTGCATACATCTGGTTATTACGTAGAATGTTTCTTTTTTTTTTAAAAACTCCCCAATCAGTTTTTGTTCGCATCACAGTGAAATTCGCATCTTAACACTTTCTACCCCACCTATGTTGCCCAAGTTTTTTTTGGCCGAGACCAGCTGTGCTGCAGCAGGTCACTCAGAATTGTAGTAACTGTGTAGTAACTGTGTATCAACACGCTGGAATGCAGGCGTTAGATCGACGTTACAGTAAGCGACTGAAGCTAACAGTCTGAGCGGATATATCCGTACCTGGTCAGATAGAGCCATATGAGTGGGTACGGATATATCCGTACCCGGGAGACAATGAGTTAAAACATAAAAAATCTGCAAAAATCAGGCCGTAAAGAGTAAGGAAGTCTAACATGTCTTTAAAGGGGAGGTTCCAGTGTAACACAGACACCTGTTTTTCAGGTGTGCATCATGTTCAGGTACTCACAATTTCAAGCACTGTGACTTGGTGCAGTTGCAAGGCTTCCTGGGTCTTGCTCCTGTTGCCTCAAATGTCCTGTGCAGAAAAAAATAGTTCCATTATTTTACCTGATAACCAACCTTTGGTCATTTAATGAGCCCTCTCTCTCTCTCTCTCATATATGCTTTTGTGTGCGAGTGCTAAACAATGTGATCTTGAAAAAAAAGCACAGGAGAAATCTTTTTGTTAATGATTTAATAACAAATATTTATTACTCATTGGGAATCTACATTTTTTTTAAAAGTGTCCAGGTCTGTTATGTAGAACTGACATAAAAAAAGTTCAAAGGAATGAATAATAACAACAAACCAGTGGAAACAGAATTGTGACATTTGTGGTCATACACGCAAAGACAGGAATCAGGTGCGTTGAAGGGACGACCTCTTCAACCCCACAAAAGTTTTCCTAATCTTCAAACTCTCTTATCAATGTAGTTCAGAATCCACTGATAGAAAACTTGTTTCGCAGCATCCTGCAACCACCGACTCGGATCAAATGTATTAACTGCATGGGAAGAAAAAAACTATGCCCCGACTCCAGTGATCCGAATCTTGGGTGGCCGTTTTCTGGGTACTATACCCTTAGTACAGGATTTGACTCAAAGTGGGGGGCGGGCGTTTACACGATACTAATATCGAGTAAACGTTTGTTTACCCAGGAATATGGTCTTCAAGGTCATATCGCCCTCCACTGGCTATGTCGACGTCTGTTTTTAACCACTTGCTTCCCTTTACTGCGCAACCCAGGTACTTTACGGTACATGCAATGGATGCCTGAGCTCATGAAAATGTTGTCTAACTCATACAGAGCTATCAAAGGAGACCCAGCCACTCACCCATTGACGCTGTTCCTCTGGATGGTGTAGTTAGTGAGAGCAGGGTCATTGCTGGCGATGGGCACATAGTCTTGTGCCTTCTGCTGCTGACTGGCCTGTGTGGTCTGCACCTGCGCCTGTGTCTGCTGCTGCACTGATACTGACTGAGTGGTGCTGCTGGCTACTGCCGGCTTGTTTAGCTGCAACTGCAAGTGGGCCATAGGTATTAACTTCTCAGTGCAGGCTAATCCAGCCTTCTTTTTTTTGACAAGCAAGAGAACAATGCAGCTGCAAATGTGATTTCTGGACATGGTCTTCCCCTGTGTTGTTCTTCCCTCACCACCCCTAACCACTCTCCTTATAGAAAAACAAACCTTTAACAAGAACCATGGTTGCATGTTGGGTATGGAAACTCTGTCTGATGATTTTTTTAAGCCACAAACACTGTGGGTTATTATTTTCTTCCTTGACTCATAAATTTACTTTTCCCTGACACCCGCTAGCTAGAACATTTTCAAGATTCCATGTTCAGACATGGCCACATGCACCCCTGAAGAATTCACACCCTTCCACTGGACTAATTCTAAGATGATAGTCTTCAACTAGTTCATTAGAAATGTGTTCTATGAGGCAAAAACATATGATCTACCAACCGCACAAGGAGTTGTGACTGTAGTAAGTAAACCTCGTTTAAAATGACTGTCTATGGATAACAGAAAAAAAGGTGCAACACAGCACAGAACCAGACCTGATTACCACTAAAATTCCCTGGTGTACAAATGAGGCTAAAAATGTGTACAATCAGAATTTTAAGGTGTACAATTCATTCTCGCGGTACACACTGTGCTTTATTCCCCCCTCAAACCCCATTATTTAAAGACTGTAAATACATGTAAGAAAGAATTTGTGCTGAAAGTAAATTAAAACATTTTTGTTGAAAACAAAAACCCATACACTATTAGATATTTGAAAATGTGACACAAAACGAATGATAGAAAAACATAATTTTTATTTTTGACCTCTGAGGAAAATTTGCATCAGCTGCTGTCAGCAGTATTGAGCCCTTCATTTCTGTCACTGCACTGGTCAGTATTTTCTGGTCTCACACAGTCCTCTTTACACATTGCTTTCTAGGCTCACACAGTCCTCTTCAGACATATATTTTTTTATAATTTTTGTTTTTTTGGTTTTTTTGCGTATGATTTTAATGTCTGGCGTATAATCGTACAGCGGTCTTCAATTTCGTAAGATTGTACGCAAATTTCGTACAGTAACCAGGTCTGCAGAACCCACCTGTGTGACGTACTGGGCCGGTACCAGAGCAAACCCTTGCAGACCCTGAAGGCTGGTGGTGGGGGTGAGGAGGGTGGTGCCCGCGGGGAGCTGTGTCAGGTTGGGGGTGCTGGCCCCTTGAAGGTTGGGGCGGATGGAGGCTAGGGAGGTAGGGGTGGTCATACCGCTGCTGGTGACAGGGAGGGGGGATTGGGTAGCTGGCAGGATGATGCGTTGCACTGTTTGTGTTTGCCCGCCCACCACTGTGCCCCCTTTGCTTGACTGTTGTGCAGGGAAAAAACAGTGATTACAAAAAAATATGATACTGAAGATGGCAATGGGCTAGAAGTAGAAGTGAACAGTCTTTATCACACTGAATATTTTGGAGTCAGGGCTGAATTATGTATAAATAAGGCATAAGAAAATGAACAATCATTTTACTCTCTGTAAACCTGCTCTTTCAAAAAAAGAAAAAAAAACTATGGGGGGGGGTGCAGATTAAAAGGGATGCAGCAAACAAAAACTTTCCCCCACAATCATACCTGTGCACAGATAAAATACATAAACAAAAGTCTCAGATTTAAGCCCTTATCATAATATTTACGACTACATTGACATTATGAGTACACTCACCAGCTGAAGGGTCTGACTGACAGGGAGCGTTATTTTCACTTGGTTGGTGCCTGCAGAGGTGGCCGGGGCAATGTGCCTGGCAGCAGGTATCACTTTCGCAACAGTGTTGATGGGCTTGCTTACTGAAATGAGAAAAGTGCAAACCGTGCGTCTTTTTATCAGGTGTTTACAGGGAAGTAATGCGTCATCAGCCACATATCTAGTAAAGCAACCCCACAGACTTTAAGCTCACACTATTGCACAAAGATCAGAAAACATCAACACTTCCAGGCTCCAGACTTGAGTTGAGAATTGCAACAGTGCTTAAACCCAATGCCCCCTGAACCGCCCGGCATGGCCCGCCGGAAGTGCCCTATGAAATCCCTGAAACGCCCGGCATGGCCCGCTTAACACTAGGTCACCTACTTTTACTTTCGCTTTGAGCCTTACCCACAAGGCCTTGCGACCGGATGTGATTAATGCACTTCCTTCCGGCTGCTTCATTCTAGCGTTTGCAGAGTTTGAAACGATGCAATAGTGTGTTAGCTGTGAATTTTCAAAGTTTGAGATTTTTTTGTCTGACAAAATGGCGTTGAACGAAGGTTTGGAAATATGGCGTTCGATCATGGGGAACTCAGATGACGATTCTGACACGCCTTTCGAAGGTTTTCTACTTAAAGAGGTGAAAGGGGATGAGTCTGACATCGATCTGGGTGTTGTTATTCGACAACAAGACTTTCGGGAGGATTTTTCTGGGAGTTTTCAACATATATTGGTGTAAATGAGGACTGAAGGCTGACATCTACACAACACGTCGGACGTTTTTGAAGAACACTTGCTGGATTTTTTTTTAAACAACATTTAGTACATTGGAAATGGACAGAACATACTTGCATATGAAACTATAGTGTATTCTCGAGTTATTCTGCCATCTTCATATATAAATGTGAGTACTCTATGATTTTATATGAATTGTTTTGCTTTGTACAGTGGAATCCAGCTATAACGAACCTGGGTATAACGAAATCCCTCTTTTAACAAACTGCCATTGATTACCCGGCAGACAGCGTTCTATTTCTTACTTGTTACTTTCCGGCTACATCGAACCTTTTGAACTTATTTGCATAACGAACCCCTCTTTTAACAAACACATTTTCATCGCCCCAGAGTTGTTTTGTCTCTAAAAGTCACAAGGCTACAACGAACTGATGTCAATAATTGTCTCCAAAGACAAAAATACACAAACACAAGTGCACATCGCGTGATGAGCGAACTCTGAACAAACTAACAGCGGGAGGTGCACGGAACAGATCGAACCAAAACCGAAAGTTGTGGTGAGGTCATGACATTTTGCGATGTACGTCAGCGAAGCTCGTGCACATGTGGTCTGTCTTGCTAAAAACAATGGCTGACGAACATGGTTTCCAAATCTGGAACTGTTTTTTTGTTTTCTCCGATCCGTGACCGAGTGACGCGATGTAGAACCACGCGTTCGTTTGAATCAATACTCTCCTCAGGCAGTGAAGTCTCCTAAATTGCTCAACACTGTGGACAGTCAGGAGTGCAGTTATGTCCCGTGAATGGGTGAGTCAAAGTTTTATCGTGAAAACTGACGCTTTTCGTGCACCTCCCGCTGTTAGTTTGCCCCTCTCTATGGATTATATTATGAAGCTGTTGAAAACATGCAGAGATTGTACTCTCCAAGAAAAGATTGATCGGACGATCATTTGAAGGTGATTGGGAAAACTTGTCTTGAGGCTATTTAGGGTTGAAAACTCTGCAGCGAATTACTGATATAACGAACTAAAATGTATCTCCCTTGAGATTCGTTGTACCTGGACTCCACTGTATGTGTGCATGTTGTGCTGAGTAGTTTCCCATTGCTCAGGATTAAGAAGGCTGCCTGCCATTTTTTTGTCAGGGGGCATTGGGTTAATGAAAGCATTTGCTTAATGAAATGACAACAAGAAGGGCAAAGCCCATACGACTCACATGCTTGACCTTGACCTTTACATGACCTTGACCTTCAGGGTCAAGGTCAAATAACTAAACCTAGTAATGACATCATACACTAAGAACTGCTTTAGACATTTTTCCTACCAAAATACAATGTGACCTTGACCCAAGGTGAAGGTCATCCAAGGTCATGCAACACAAAGCTGCTCATTCAAGACATAGGAAGTACAATGGTGCTTATTGGCTCTTTCTACCGTGAGATATGGTCACTTTTAGTGGTTCACTACCTTATTTTGGTCACATTTCATAAGGGTCAAAGTGACCTTGACCTTGATCATATGTGACCAAATGTGTCTCATGATGAAAGCATAACATGTGCCCCACATAATTTTTAAGTTTGAAACAGTTATCTTCCATAGTTCAGGGTCAAGGTCACTTCAAAATATGTATACAATCCAACTTTGAAGAGCTCCTGTGACCTTGACCTTGAAGCAAGGTAAACCAAACTGGTATCAAAAGATGGGGCTTACTTTGCTCTATATATCATATATAGGTGAGGTATTCAATCTCAAAAACTTCAGAGAAAATGGGGAAAATGAGAACAATAGCTGTTTTTTAGGCAACATTTATGGCCCCTGCGACCTTGACCTTAAAGCAAGGTCAAGATGCTATGTATGTTTTTTGGGGCCTTGTCATCATACACCATCTTGCCAAATTTGGTACTGATAGACTGAATAGTGTCCAAGAAATATCCAACGTTAAAGTTTTCCGGCCGGCCGGCCGGACGGACGTCCGGATGGACGGACGTCCGGACGGACGGACGTCCGGACGGACGGACGGACGGACGGACGGACGGACGACTCGGGTGAGTACATAGACTCACTTTTGCTTCGCATGTGAGTCAAAAATCAGTACAATGCATCTTTTCATCATGAGTTTACGGGCATTGTGCCTATGATGCCTTATATGCAACAACCCCTCTCTTAAAGGGTACACAGCTGCAGGAAGATTGGGAAACGTCAACACCACTTGACTCGAGTTGAGAAATGCCTCTCAGTCTCACAGAGAGAACCAGTAGTGAGTACTAGTACATCACACTCCACAGGTTGAATATCATGTAGGAGTAAACTGTCAAATCAAATCAAAATAACTTTTATTAGGCCAAAAAAAAAAAAAAATGCTTTGGTTACGGTTTCATGGCCAAAAAAAATAGGGTAGGTAGGTCGATTAAACTTTTTTTTGTTTGTTTTTTGGTTGGTCCCTCTTGAAATGATAAAAATATTTGTGTATGCAGGATATTCGAGGTATTTTCATATTGGTGTATTCGTCCGCTTCACTGCCATCAGGAGTCAAACGAACACACTTGAAGTGAAGTGATTTGATGTGGAAACTTTCCAAGTTTTCGAGAGTCATGCCAAAGTCCAGTTCGAAAGAGTCTTCGGGTTCGGCACTTATTTTCGTCGACCCAACACATTTTATCCCGAACAGTTTGCCGTCCAAAGTTGGATGAAAATCATGAAAAATGTCCACCAAGGTTGCACTCTTCGAGTACCGACTTATCAGTCGTGTTTGTTCGATATGAACGCACTTTCCGAATACGATTGCAAATGCAGACGACATCTTTTTACGTTCGCGCAACGAACGAACGCACGAGACTGACTTCCCTTGGATATGGGAGTTGTAAAAAGCGGAGTGGTGTCCCTTGTCGGGCTTGTTGTCTGCTCGCCGGCAATCGATGTTTTCTCTGTGCCGTGGTGTTGTCGTTTTCGGTGGGTTTTTGTGTGTGTGTGTGGTTTTTTTTGTGTATGTATGTGTTTGGTTCATTTTATTTTTAGCTTTAGGACCAAAAAAAAAGTTTAGGGTCGGCCCAAAAAGTTAGGGTCGGTCGGGAAACCGTAACCAAAGCATTTTTTTTTTTGGCCTTATCTCACATGGAGAAATTGCAGTGGTGGTGCATGTAAACAAAACACTACAACATCAGCATCATATTTAAATATATGCACAAAGTAATAACATTATCAGGAAATCAAATAACGGAACACAGTGGAACTGCAATAGAAAAGTGCAACAGAAGATTCCCTTTTCACTCACTGGCAACTGAGGACTGTGTGGTTGGGGACACAAGTCGCACGTAGTGGAACTTGCTGCCAGGTACCTGCACCTGTTGAACGGAACCCCCGCCAACCGTCATGGGTAACTGGAGCGTGACTGGGCCCTGACCAGCGGGGGCGATCTGTGCCTGTGTCTTCAGCGGTACAGCTTTCTGTTGATGTAAAACAGGCCATGAAAGAGAACTATCTCTAGCTATCAGCATGCTGTTATTTGTATGTAAATCAATGCTGATATCATTATCAATGGAGAACTTGTGTGATTTGCTGATAGATGACCTGGTTTCAGAGGCATTTGGGTAATGAAAAAACAAAGCAAAAAAGAAGGAAAGGGAGAAAGATTTTAAGAAAGAGACACAAACTGCTTGTACAAAAGTTGTATGAAAATCTGTTGACATACAGAGGCACTAATCAGAAGAACAAGAAGGGCAAAGCCCATACGACTCACATGCTTTACACATTTTTCCTACCAAAATACATGTGACCTTGACCCAAGGTCAAGGTCATCCAAGGTCATGCAACACAAAGCTGGTAATTCAAGACATAGGAAGTACAATGGTGCTTATTGGCTCTTTCTACCATGAGATATGGTCACTTTTAGTGGTTCACTACCTTATTTTGGTCACATTTCATAAGGGTCAAAGTGACCTTGACCTTGATCATATGTGACCAAATGTGTCTCATGATGAAAGCATAACATGTGCCCCACATAATTTTTAAGTTTGAAACAGTTATCTTCCATAGTTCAGGGTCAAGGTCACTTCAAAATATGTATACAATCCAACTTTGAAGAGCTCCTGTGACCTTGACCTTGAAGCAAGGTAAACCAAACTGGTATCAAAAGATGGGGCTTACTTTGCCCTATATATCATATATAGGTGAGGTATTGAATCTCAAAAACTTCAGAGAAAATGGGAAAAATGTGAAAAATAGCTGTTTTTTAGGCAACATTTATGGCCCCTGCGACCTTGACCTTGAAGCAAAATCAAGATGCTATGTATGTTTTTTGGGGCCTTGTCATCATACACCATCTTGCCAAATTTGGTACTGATAGACTGAATAGTGTCCAAGAAATATCCAACGTTAAAGTTTTCCGGACGGACGGACGTCGGGTGAGTACATAGACTCACTTTTGCTTCGCATGTGAGTCAAAAATCTACTTTAAGTTAATGACTCAATGAGCCAAGCCAGAACATTATCTGCCAACATCAAGTTATGTACTTTTTGACTTGCGCGTTGCCATAGATTATATTAGAAAATGGTTTGGCATTTCCACAGATTCTATTACACAAACCTTATGCTGGTAAGAAAAGTAACAAGCACTGATGTTCAGTTTAAAGTCATCAGCAAACATTGGGATAAGGTAAAGATAGCTGGGGTGATCAGTAAAACACTCAAATACCAACAGAGGGTTCAAAAGTGTTGGCGCTGCCTTTATTTCTTTCTTTATTTGGTGTTTAACGTCGTTTTTAACCGTTCAAGGTTATATCGCGACGGTGGCGCTGCCTGCCTGCGAGTGTTGACTTGAGACAGGGGCTCACATCCACGTCGGACATCGGACATACACGGATATTTTTTCCAAATGTCCTATACATTTTTTCATGCAAGAGGACATATGTCCATGGGTGAAACCTATGAAAATCAAATTGACTGAAAATTTTTTGAGGCAGGGGTCCAGGGGCCGCCCAGGCCCTGGCGGGGTACGGGGCAACGCCCCCCGGCTGAAAACGAATTTTTGCATTATACATTGTGATTTTGTGGCCTTACCTGGCAAAAAATACACTTTTTGTCACTATCATGCAGGTCAAAAAAATACCTTCAGATTCTAATGATATGGTAAAAAGGGTAAACAAAATCAAAACAATTCACAGAAGTAATCATTTTTCTTTTGTATCTTTTCACACTTGCATCTTCCAACACAACGACACAATTGATAACAATTAACATTGACAACAGCCAATTACTACATGAAATAGAAACTGAACAACTGAAATAAAAATATTTAATTATAAGAAGCAAACATTGCCAGACAGGCATTGAAATAAATGATGAAACAGAATGTCACACATGCAAACAGCATGATGTAGCACTGCACAAAGTAGCAACTAAGCAGTAGCATCTCTTATAGTGCAAAGTTCTCAAGGAAAAGCACTTGAGATTCAAGCACCAAACTTATCACACACAGTTTTAGTTTCATGAACTCCAACCAGTCCCATCGCCATTTGTTGGCAAAACCAGCATCAATAAGATCTGTCCATGCGTTTTCCGTCAAACCGGCATTTTTGTCGCAGAAATCGTGTCACCACTTCGTAATGCCTGCCAAAACGCGAGAGAACTTTTTTTTTTATCGTGATGCAGAGCGAATCCGAAAGCAAAGAAACCTCACCTACGGGGTTTACCGCATAGCAGTTCGAAAACGCGTTCCGCTTTAAAAAAATAAAAAAATAAAAAATAAAAAATTGCGGATTGACGGAATTTCCGTCAGACTTATTTACAGATTGACGGATTTCAGTCAATTGACGGGCTACTTTCACCCATGTATGTCCTATTGTTTTAGTCACAAAGTGGTCATTGCCCGATTAGGCTTTCATTTGATCCAAACATTGTCAGTACTTTCCAATTTACAGTAGTTTGATTTGCTATTTTATCAATGTTTTGCGAAGTGATGTGTCACCCCAAGCAGACGAAACTTGGGGAGACTTTATGTGGGTTTTTGAATTTTTTTTTTTATAGAGAAGAGCTTCCAAGGGTCACAACTCTGAATGCTCCTTCGCGGTTTTTTTCTTCCTAAAAAGCAACATGCCGCCGAAAAAAATTTCCTATTCATTTATTTTTGTTCAGGACAAAATAATGTCCTATTACTTTTGCATTGTCCAGGACATATGTCCTATGCCACCTCTCATGGATGTGAGCCCCTGTTGAGAGGGAACAATTGTACAGCATGCAAACAAAGATTTAACTAGGCTTACACTCTGTGAGCGTGACTTTCAACTAGACATTTTGGACAAAATAAGACATTTCTTTTGTCTTAGCGTGTGCATTCTGGTTTAGTTTTTTTGAAAACATTCTCAGTTTCTGAAAAGAATTTCCGGTGCCAAAAGGCAAGTCAGAAACTGAGAAAGAAAACTGCAGTTAGTCTACATATATATATATTAAGGGACAGAAACATCAACACAAATAAAGCCATCACTAGACTTTTACATGACCCCCATCACTCCAACCCTTTCCCTCCAGTGAACTTTCAAGCATTTTCCTCCCCCCTTTTTAATGAGCTGATACAAACAGCAGCCTGATCATCAACACACTTACACTGGGCGCTTGTTTGATGATGACCTTGGAGGGGGACATTGTTATTGTGGCTGGCTTAGTACCAGTAGAGTTTGTACCGTCACTGAACGTTCTGGGCAACACAGTAATACTGGAGCTCCCGGGCACTGTCAGTCTCTGCTGGGGAGATTTGGGTATGGACACGGGAATCATGGTGATTTTCGTGGGTGTCTTTGCCGGGGAGATGGGCACTTTATTTACAGGGATGCTGACTTTCGTGGGCGAGCCTGGTAGAGTTGCCAGTACAGTTTTGCCGGGCGACACTATGCCCTGCGAACTGATGGTGACTGTCTTTGTGGGCGTCAAGCTGGCTGCAGCCTGTGAAATGATGCTGACAGCACCAGAAACGGCTGCGGAGGTGGCAGCACCACTGGGTAAGCCAGACACATGAATGGGCATTGCATGGGGCTGACTGGACGAAGGGTTCCGTGTGATGATCACTTTGGTCACAACGCCGGAGCTGCCGGGGCCACCAGGCAGAGGCCGTTTCAAGGCTGCTCTGTCATTGGTGACCACGGTTATAGGAGAGCTGGTTTGCATCTGTGATGTGATGGTGGCACCGCCACGTGGCGATGCGTCTACTGTGATGGACCGGGTGCTGTTGCTGGTGCCATCTGTGCTGGACACTAGGTTGGATGGCGACTGTAGGATGACATCTGCGTTGGAGTTCACCAAGCGATGCACCACTGATTTGCCCACTGTTGTGATGACCTTGTTCGTGTACAGGGGCTGATTTGTGGGGGAGGCAGAAACAGTGTGAGCGCTGGCTGCAGTATTGTTAGTGGCAGCAGCAGCACCAGTGGACGTGGCTTGAAGGACGACTGCACTCATGGGCGGGGCATTCACATTGTCACCTTTTTTAATGCCTGGAATTACAGCAAAAAGGAATCAATAAAAACTGTTGTATTCTAGAGACACTCTAAATTTGATAGCAAAATTTGAAAATGCAAATTTGTGAAACTAAAATAGCGAAAGTGTCAAATTTCTTTAAGAAATGTTCACTAATACTAGTACTGCAGTAGAAATACTAATTTGCATCAAGAGAAAACTGCAGCTAAGCACACGTGTAAAGTTTTAATTACTGTACCTCTAAATTTACCTTAAGTCTTACCAATAATTCATTCAAAGTAAGCATGCAACACCCTTCTCTCAGTTCCCAACAGAAAAGCTGAAATGTAGATAATCGCATTTCTTTCATTATTTGGTGTTTAATGTCGTTTTCAACCACGCAGGGTTATATAGATAATCGCATTCATTTTACCCGTACTGCTACAGACAATCTCTATTGTCGACACCTTTGTTCTCTCTCAAAATGAGGATGGAAGCTCCTCCATTAACAGTATCACACAGAAAATACAATTTAACACACACACAAAGTGTTTACAGTATAAACTGTAATGCAAACGGCTGAGGTTTTCAATGCCTTGATTTGAAGCTTAGGTGCCCAAACTGCCCAAAAAAGCAACTGCAAAACTTGTTTCCTTGAACAGATTTTTGTTTCTTCTGTTTTTAAAGGCACAGTGCAGCTCACAGCCTTCGTTTTGCGTTTTTGTTGCAGCTGAGTGCCTTTACAGTTCCTCCTATGGTAGTAAAACAAACCCAAAACTACCCAACGACGACATCTGTGAAGCTCGACAGTTTCTTGTTCACGCGAGTGCATAAATTAACCTAGTTATTACGTGGTGTTTGGTCGGAGTTCGATTCAACCGAGTGATTCCGGCCTCCATTTTGTTTTACACAAACTCATGATGACGTCTGACATAGTTTGCTAGTGACGTGTCTTTTTGTGCATGATGTGGTGATCTACCTGATCTAAATTTAGATCCAAAAATAGGTCAAGACCAGCCGAGTCCGAAATTAATTCGTAAAAAAATCGCAGTTCTTGACTCTTTGGGTGCAAGTCAATGAAACTTGGTAGTTCTTCTAACGGATAGCTGCCTGAGGTATGACTAAAAGCCCCAGGGGCTCCGTGCACATGGATTTGACAAGTTCAGTACCTTCAACCACTTGCTTTTCTTTCATGCTTTATATAATAAACAGGCATGGGAATTGAAAATTGTAAAAAAGGCTGAAAATTATTAACTGAAGACGCGAAGCGTCAAGTCAACCCCCGGAACAAAATTTTTTTCTCCAAAGAACCCAGATGGTGCAATCTGGTGTCATCTGAGCTCCAAGTTTGCCAATAAATTCTGTTTTTAGAATCAGAGTTTTTAGTACCAATTTTTGCTTTTTTTAAGAAAAAAAATATATACATGCATTATATAATATGGTTTAAATTTGTTAAAAAATTGATCTGTTGAGACAAACAGGAACATGTAACTTGTAACACAATCTGTGCAATCTGGTTTACTTTCAAACATAAAAGTTCAAGTAACTGAGGCGGGCGGTAGCAGTGCGTGAACAAAGTACGGAAAGTTTTCGCGGCTTTTGCGCAAAGGCAAAAGTAACTGGTACTTTTTTTGTGTGCCTCCCCCCTTTATTTTTTCGGCGGACTTTTTTGCTTTTTCGGCGGAACAAAAAAAAATTCGGCGGAAATCCGCCGTTCGGCGGACAATTCCCATGCCTGAATAAACCGACCATAGGATGTTGTCCCGAGTGAAATCTTAAAAATCTCCAAAACCATTTGGAATTCTGGGTAGGGAAATCCTTTTATGAAATGACGTCGGTGCTATTCAGTGATTGCCCAATGCATTTTGGAGCTGGACTGCCAACATAATGTCGGTCACATTTATAATTATTGCTACTTGAATTTGCTTCCCAAACCGATAAGAAGTGAATGGAAGCATAGGGTCAGTTAACTTACCTTACCTCAAACAGTGAGATCAACAGAACGTTTAGTACACAAATTTTATACGAACAGAGAAACCAAAAAACCGACAAGTCGATACTGACACGTGCTCCAGAACGCACGTGCAAATTGTAATATTTGAAGTCAAATTTACTAGTTTTACCCTGGGGACACAGTGTGCCCGGATAGCTGAATCTGTCGAGTGCCTGAAAGCCAAGTCGTTACGTGTTAGAACCTCTTAGCAGTGAAGACATTTTCAATTTTTTTAAATGTTTCAATTTGATCTGTTTTTTCTCAACTCGTAATTCTTGTATCTTATCCATTTTTAATTAAATCCAAAGGTTTTAAGTGATATAATAAAGATCAAATTTATCAAAGGTTTTCATAATTATCGAGTACTTCTAGTGAACAATTTCGCAGAATTACCAATTGTATTTTTTTTTTTTAGTAATATCGGCTTTTGAGGAAAAGGCCAATGGGCGATTGTATTAACGCATGTCGACTGCATGTATTGGGGGTTAGCTACTTCGGGTCTTTATTAATCTACTACTAGCTAAAATCATGTGCCTGTAAAAAGTTTTGCCTGGTCAGCAGCGACACTGACTGTAGGTACAAGATCATATAGATGACCATTGATCCTCAATTAACTGGAATACAGACAGTGAGTGAGTCCGACACACAGAGGGCACTGTGCACGTGTGTGTGTGACTGAGAAAGAGAAGAAGCTGCTGCACAAGACCTTGACTCTTGACTACTTCATGTTTGCTTAAAGGAAATAAATGACATTAACTTGATTAAGAAGAGATTCATTTTCATTGTACAATTATTGTGTCAGTGTGTGCCAGATGATATTGTTACAAAGGGAATTTATAATCTTGGATGATTAATAAGATGAGGATGATTATAATGATGATGCTATGGATTTCCAATTTGGTTTGAGACTACGTGTCAGTGTTGTCATAAGTTTAGTGTTCTAAACTTCTATTAAAAAAAGTATTATATTATTGTGTTATGGTTTTCATGTATTTATGCATTCGATGTTCAACTAGTGATTTTATTTATAGTTTACATGTAAAGCGCGGAGAGCATGGTTTTTCATTGTTTGTGCTATAAGTATAAGTTCTCATTATTATTGTAGGCTGCCTATAAATGTACAACTACAAGTGTCAGTCTCAGAGATTTCCACACCCAAATTTTGTTTCACACCTGACATTGCCACACCTCTTGTGTGTATCACTGTCAACTGATTAATTCTAAAAGTAAAACTGAATTTGAAGACCCAGAGACACTTCCTGTTCTGTATTATTATTAGATTTGTACACACAACTGAACATTAGACTGAGTTAAAGTTAAACTTACAGTAACAGACTGATGGTGGTTGCAATGATATCAGTATGAATGATACAATGTCTGCATGGTCAGTTTTTTATTCGCATTTATGTCCCACTAACAGAAATAGCCCAATGTACATTAGCACTACAGCAGATGAAAATAATCAAAGGATCAAGAATGTCTTTTTCCAATTTAAGTTTAAACACCAGACAAAATTGCTCAGATTTTCCTCAGCTCTCAATAGAACTTAGAAGAAGTGAAGGCAAGAATTGATGAATGGAACACAGTGTACTGTAGCCTTTCACCTGATCAATATCAGATAAAACAAAAGCTCTCAAATGTTTCTCTTCTGTGTCAAAACTGGGCCTGAAAAAACTCACACAAGAAATTGTTTTAAGTTCGAAAGGAGAAAGATTCTTATGTCCAGCTAAATATCCTGAGTGACGATCACTGCAGTGAGTAGATACTTATTTAGGGTACAGATGTCCAAGTGCTGTAAATCCAAGCACATGGCAAGTCTGTTAGAACTTGTACATTCTGAACCTGTTGTATCATATGTGTACTGTGTATGAGGTGTACTGTAAAAGTGCTACAACTTCAATGCGGCATAATGTTATTGAAACATAATACAAACACATGATTGAGGAAGTGATAATGAATTAAAAGCGACATTTTGCAGAGCACAGTTCACAGTGATGTCTGTTGAAAACGGAAGACATTTTGCAACTAATGGGTTCGCAAATGCTGTCGGATGAAAATGAGGTCATTTGCACACGTACGTTTCTCACCCAACAATGAGATCGATTTCTTTAAAAGTGCATTCTTCCATCAAACGGCATTAACACGAAGCTACTTGTATAACAAATACACAGGCCTATGTTGTGTAGCAACCCAATGTGGTGGTCCAGTCAGCCACGTAAACATTGCTTGAAACCCGCGCCATTTGCACGACAAAAATTCAGGGAAATTTGAACGCTATAAGTCGACTTCCACGAGAAAAACATCAGACATTGTCATAAAATCATCCCGTCAAAACAATCAAAAGTGCCTTACTAATCGATCCATGGATGGATCATGCATCAAAAAGTAGATGTAGCGATTCATTTACATATTTTTGTAACCCAACAAGCTCGGTTATCTCCTTCGCAGTGCCATATTTACCATAAATGGGCGCTGTCGGGCGACCAAGGGCGTGCGGTTTATTTATTGAGACTTAGCACTTATATCGAAGGTATCAGGAATGAACTTGATCATATTGGAATAAACTTAAATTTTCTTCCCACCGAAACGTTCAACCAAGACATACCAATTCTCTCAGCAGGCATTCTGTATTTGTTCAAAATCACGCGCCCACCATTACCATCCCATAATAGTTCACCATCATGTTTCCGCGAAGCGATTATTCAGCAGCGAATACATTATTTTCCTGTCTTAATCGCTATCAAATTAATAAATACTGACAGGATCACATCTACATTTCCAAGAAAAACGTATTAAATAACAATAAGTCTTTATTTATTTTATTAGTAATATTTTAGTCCTTTACCCTGCAAGTATTTCTTTACTGCGGTATTGGTTTCTATTGAGGAAAATGGCTGCTGCTGTGAAACAACAACTTGCTCTGCTGGCAAATCAGTCTCATTCTGGTGGTTCCCACAAAGATGTCACAGAAAAGTGTGTTGCTTCGTCTGTCTTTTTCATTCTGATAACATGACAGCTTTGACCTAGGCTATATATATTCTTGTTCAAAGCAATGCAAGAGCCCTGCATTACTTTCAGTTTTAGATTCGCTTTCATTTTGCACTTGCAGACTTAAGAGTAAGAGTCAAGACCACGAAGATCTGATTGAGATATTATTAGAATATTTAATTTATGGCTTTTTACTGATTAAGCCCCTTGGAAGTGACATCACATATTGAAAGAAGGCTCAGCATTCAGTGTAACGGACTAAAGAGCGTCAAAAATATTGAATTCTGGGCATGTAAATCCTTTTGAGAAATTGCGTCGGAGCCTTTTGGCGATTGGTCAATGTAATTTGGAGCCGGACTACAACATAATGTCGGTCACACTTGAAATTAACGCTAACATACGAAGTAAACGGGTGCATAGGGTCAGTTGTCAACTTAACTACCTCGAGTGAAATCGAGAGAACGTACAATACACAAATACGAACGGAAAAACTAGGAAACTGAGGAGCGACACATGCTCGAGAACTCATGTGTAACGTTCGAAGTTGAACATTCTATTTTCACCCCAAAGATTGTGTGCCAGATTAGCTTAGTGGTAGTGTGCTCGCCCACGAACCCGGTGGTCATTGGTTCAATACGCATAGCTGGCAAGAATATTTAAGAAGTTTTTTTTCTTTCATATTTCAAATTTTTTGAAATTTCTGAACTCGTAATTCTTGTATTTTATTTATTTTAATTACTTCCAAAGGTTTGAGTGATGTATTGAAGATCGAATTTATCGAAGGGTTGTATAATTATCGAGTACCTCTGGTGAACGATTTCCCAGAATTACTCAATCTGTTTTAAGTAACGTCGGCTTTTGGGGAAATCCCGTGTGTCGAATGGTTGTTGTCCACTTCTTGTTTAATCCAGTTTTGACTTAGTTATAAACATATTAATAATCGAGATATTGTGGAATGTCTCTGTTTTACCCAGGCTGTAAGTATAACTGTTGTGTCCATCCTAGTCCACTTCCAGATCCTTGTTAATTAATCTCGTATGATCTCATAAGAACCGAGAAGATAGTGGCCATTGTTAAACGAGGAGAACACACCTGTACCAGGAATGAAAGCATCCCACTTGAACACACAAGCTGTGTCTCCGTCTTACACTTTATTGTATGTAAAAACACAACAATGACAACAGCAATCATACTTATAAAACTGTTTTATGGCTAGCTACGCAAGAATTAAACACCATTGGTTGATACTTAAAGGTCGTCTGCACTGGTCGGTTAACAACCATGAACAGCCAGTCAGTTTGGCAGCTGTGCGGCTGCCATGTTTTGTAGCATAGCGAGCACCTTGAAGGTATTCTCGCCTACTCTAGCCAAATCCTAGCGTTTCTCGCGGCACAAATTTCCCAGGAAACTCTACTTCCTCGCCCCACTCACTTTACTCGCCAAATCAAAAATTGTTATGTAAAGTTTCATGATGATCTGTTCAGTAGTTTTCTGGGAATCTTTCTACACACACACACACACACACACTGACAGTGACATACACACACCAGTAGCAGCCACCGTCTTCTCAAATCCCAGTCTATCTGGAAGCATTTAGTCAAACTTGACTTGAAAAGTGAGCAATTTGCAAAGTTTGCAATAGATAATTTTTGAAATGAGAGGCTCCAGGCTTTGAATGTAGTCCAGTTAACCTAGTTTCACTTTCAGTATTTATTATTATGTATGATGTTGCAGGTACAAAGGAATTCTTCGAAGTATCATCCAGATGTCGGGAGAAGAGCGAGTGGCATCATTACAGGCCTTTGTTGAAGCTTGTATGTTTTTTGTTCTTCATGTTTTACCCTCTTCCTTAATTACATTCCTTGAACAAGCCTGTTTCTCTCAGCCCTGTTTTCCTGGCTATCTTGACTTTTCCCTGCTGTCCTTAACAATTTTTAAAGTATGATTTTGTTTTTACTTTTTACAGACTGCTCTGTTTTTAGTGTGTGTGTGTGTGTATGTACAGACAACGCCGCTTACCTCGATCTCGTCAAGGCCTCAAAAAAAGTTCGAGGTATTCGAAGTTCGTGCTATCCGTTGGATAGCTCGATTTTTCAAAGAAAGACTTCGAGCTATCCGAAGTCGAGGTAAGTAAAGGATTTTTAGTGATATAAAGAAGGCTGCTGGCCGGGACCAATGGTTCACTTCGACGTATCCGAAAAATCGAGGTAAGCAGCGTAGTCTGTATACACGAAGTTGACCATCGGCGCTTCTCCCAGTGCATGTGATCTACTACATTGTCGTCATTAGCACAGCCCTGTGACGTCATATTATAAAGCGTCATTTTTTTCTTCTTTCTATTTGAGTGTCACAGGCACATGATTTACGTGTTTTTTCTGCACTGAAAACGCATGTGACGAACGGGCAATTTGATTGGGTTAGCGACTTTTTTGGCGGGAACTATTTTCCATGTTTTCTTTGCGAAAGATTTCCTTATCTCTTTGGGGTAAGCTTAACGTAATCTTATGACGTTTACATATGTGCGTCACTTCTCGTTTGACGTCGTATGCAAAAAAAAGTCTGTGAAGGCCGCAAAATTGGGAGATCGAGCTAACCGATGTGATCAAAATAAGGTGGGACCTGGGCATGAGATCGAGCTATCCAAAGTCGAGGTAAGTGAAGGAATTTTAGTGATAAAAAGAAGGCTGCTGGCCGGGACCAATCGTTCACTTCGACGTATCCGAAAAATCGAGGTAAGCGAGTTCGAGGTAAGCGGCGTTGTCTGTATGTGTAAATGGACGAACTCCGGAAATAACTGGAGGGTTTGTATTGGATGTGAAAGAGTGAATACTCTTTCGTTCAGTGAGGCAAGCTTTCTACATGTGCTCCTTGTCCACATGTTCCACTTTGAGACACACCACTCACTAGTGACCTATAATGTCATGTGGGCAAGTTTAGATTCAATACAACTAAAACTAAAAGCAAGTCTTTACTCTTTCACAAACCTGACAGTGTTATTCGGAACATCGTTTATTGAAGTGCTAATTACAATTTATTGTAAAATTATTTTGTGCATGAGAATTTCCAGCAGAAATTAACAGGTAACGCAAAGATGTCTGTTAACAAAAATTGTTCACCTTAAAATTACAATGTCTGAAGGGGACTATGTGAACATAGTATGGCTAATTTCACTCTGGTTTTGTTCCTCGCACAGTGATAAATGAGAATGTGAGCCTGGTGATCTCGCGCCAGATTCTGAGTGACTTTTCCGCGCAGTTGGAGCATCTCTCTGACCCCGACGCTAAGGCAGTGGCACACTTTACTCTGGAGAAGATTCATACTCGTGTCATCTCCTTCGAAGAACAGGTATACAGTGTTGTTGCCAGCTTAAGAAGACAATAGGTCATTTGGACCTCCCTAAAAAAAACCAATAGGTCCAAATGTCATGGCTTTAAAAAAACAATAGGTCCAAATTGTACCGCCATACCTTTGATACATGCAATGCAAAATAACTTACAGTCCGGAGTTAAATCTATCTTTTTACGCAAAAATGACAATAAATCCATTGAACAATGATAACACTTTATTATCTGATTCTCACAGAAATTAGTGTATGGTGCTCATTTGCTGACTTGCAACTTTTAGCAACTTTTGTTTTGCAACATTTTTCAGGCTATTCGCGTTTTTCCCTATCCTTCTTATTCTGAACCTGTTTCAAGTCCTTTGGCATTGCTTTGATGTTGCTTCCTAGTTTTAATTGTTCATAAACTTTGCGAGGAGAAAGAGCCTGATATTCCTGGCCTACCCTTTCCAATACAGTGCCCGGTGTGCGAATGTAGGGATCCAGCCTGATCTTCGCATTACCATGCCGTAGTATTAATATTGATGAACTTTCCGCTGTTTGCGCCGTTTTCGGTAAATAGGTACACCGGCTGGATCGGGTATTTCCGTAAACGCAGCCTCGAGTGTCAATGACGACAAACACGGACTCGGCACCGAGTGCATTTTCACTTGTAACGAATATGAGCATTTCGATCGGGGTTTGTTTTCCGACTTTGCAACTCCCATCCCATTCATTGCAGACCTTGTCCGCCTTGTACGAATATGTATCGGTCAGTTGACCACCAAAACGTAAAAACTATCGGTCCATCGACCGGACAAGGCTAGGTCCAATGCGTCAAATCGGAAAGGAATGCGTCAGAGACCGAGGCCCGGTCAGCAAAGAGCATAATTGTAAAGTTATGATGTTGCGCTATATAAATGCTCATTTATTATTATTATTATTATTATTATTATAGATTTTGTTTTAGTTGCTGTCTTTCTTGATCATTAGGGTTAACAGGTGTGAGGTTATCATAACTGTTTATGTTTGCTTGTTAGGTGTCTGTTTTTGTTGTTCAAGACATTCAGTGTGCGATGTATGGCATAACTCAGCGATTACTCATCCTGAAATAAATATTGCTGACAATCTGCCAGAGTTGCAAGATGCTTAATATTTGAGTGGAAGTAATCCAGCTGTTAGCTACACTCCCAGAACTTTATATGAAAAAGGTTATAGTACTTATCATATATGGATTTCATGCTTATCATTGTTTTTGCTGTAGGTTGCAGCAATTCGACAGTACTTAGCCAGAATCTTTGAACGAGAGCAGAGCTGGAGAGAAGCAGCAAACGTCTTGGTTGGCATTCCTCTTGAAACAGGACAGAAGTGAGTTTTCATACCCTGGATTTGCCTGCAGTTTCGTCATGACTTATTCCTCTCTGCGTAATTGTACATTTCATGGGGGCCGGTTAGCTCGCTTGGTAGAGCACTGGACCCGTGATCCTAAAGTCACAGTTTCGAATCCCGGCAGGGACGGACACAGGTCAACTTTATGTGCAGACTCAGAGACATTATCCATGTCCCACCCCCAGTCACCACCGTGGCACGTACCATATTTTGGTCGTTCTGCCATAAGTGCAGGTGACTGATTACACCTAAACACGCACACACCTGGGTAGCGCCACTCTTGTTGTTCTTTCACTGGGAGAAAGGGACTAGAATTTCCCAGTGTTGGGATAATAAAGGAAATGAAATGAAATGAAAAATGAAATGTGTGCTGAAGTAGTTGTTTACTATAACTTTTTGGCCAGCATCTTGGTTTTAAGTGTCATTCTTGACTAGAATCAAGCATTCATCTAATGAACTTGGCCAGGGTCATGCAACAGAGGGGAGTGCAATCCTTTTGAAAGACTTGTTTTTACCAGTGCTCGCTTGGATGCACATGCCTGAATGCTTGGCTGCATGAGAGGAAAATGTTAACCCTGAAGAGGGCTTCACGTTTTCAGTCTTGAAAGGCCTGAATTTGAAAAGCATACTTTCATTTAATATTAATTTGGGTTAGATGTGTGTGTGTGTGTGTGTACATGATGACACTATGTTTTGTGTTAATTTCATGTGTTATTTTCCTGTTTTATTTTTTTCTGCGTGCAGGCAATATTCCACAGACTACAAGCTGGAGACATACCTCAAGATTGCTCGCCTGTACCTGGAGGATGATGACGCTGTGCAGGCCGAGGCTTTCATCAACCGAGCCTCCATCCTGCAGGCAGACACTAAGAACGAGGAGCTTCAGATACACTATAAGGTATGGGCAATACATTAGAAGGTATGGTACATACACCATAAGGTATGGTAGATACCCTTTATAACTACATGTATAAGGTATGGTAAATAGACTAGAAGCCTGTATGGTAAATACAAATTTGTTGTCAACACATTTGAATGTCATCATGTGTCCTCTGCTTTATTCACAGTAATGTGTTTACTTTTTCCCCACTACACATATACCATGTGCACACAAAACTTGTTGGAAAAGAATGTGGGGAAAAAATGCAGCAATTTTTCTTCAATAGACAATGTGCGGAAACCAGCAATCGCAGCGAATAACTGACTTTGATGTGTATGTTATGCAATGTTCACTCGATATGATGCCTTATTCTTTTGAAAATCTGCACATTGGAGCCACTATTCACAGACGATGACTGAAAACGCCTGTTTTCCATATTCCCTTGAGCTCAGGCAAAACCTGTTGTTGACTATCACACGGGGCAAGCAATCGTTCACGCAACAAATCGTAAACGCCGCTGGGTTTTTTTGGCTTTTTTTTTTTTAAGAAATGGGGTCATATCAATCAGACACTGCACAAAATACACATCGGAATCAGTTATTTGCTGCAACTGCTGGTTTTAACTTGCCAACCATGTGTTATTGTAACCGGATATTATTGCTCGCTGTACACTCTTCAACAGTTATTTCCGGAAAATTTGTATTGACTTATACATTTTGCACATGTGACTAGTACTGGAATTTTGGTGAGTGATATGGCTGTTGGGTGTTTTTTCCTGAAAGAAATATGTGAGAGCGATACTGACTCTTACTTGATTAGATAAAGAGGGGTGTGCACGCTTGTGTGTGTGACTGCGCGTATGAGAGAGGAATGAGTTGTTCTGAACTATTTTCATGTTTTATGACTTTTTGGACTAGGTTGAGTGTCTTGGTACATGTATCACTGAATTCAAATCTCCCGGTTTTTTGATAGCCAGAAATCATTTGTGTGTGTGCATGTGTTACAGGCATGCTACGCGAGAGTGCTTGATTTTCGACGCAAGTTTATTGAGGCAGCTCAGCGGTACAATGAGCTGTCATACAAAACCATCATTGCTGAGGACGAGAGGCTAACTGCGCTGAAGAATGCTTTGATTTGCACCATCCTGGCTTCTGCAGGTATGTTAACACTTTTTACCCCACCTATGTTGACCCTTTTTTTTTTAGCTGAGACAAGCTGTGCTGCAGCAGGTCACTCGGAATTATAGTAGCTGTGTAGAAACTGTGTATAAACACGCTGGAATGCAGGCGTTAGATCGACGTTACAGGAAGCAACTGAAGCTAACAGTCTGAGCGAATATATCCGTACCTGGTCAGATAGAGCCAAATGAGTGGGTACGGATATATCCGTACTTGGGAGACGATGAGTTAAGGACAGGAAGGGGGCTAAGGGCTGGTGACTTGGGGATGGTACTCAAAGGGTGAGGATTTTTCTCTCTCATACAAGTCCATCCCTGTTTTTGTTTTTTTAAATTTAATTTTTTTTTCAATACTGGTCCTTCTCTGTTGTGAGCTCTGGTGTGAGGCTATTCTTTCTTTCGTTTTTGAGTCCAACCTTGTGACATTGTCTTTTCAGAAAGTCTGTTGAATCTGTAGTGCTTTCCTCTCTTCTTTATCTGATATCTTGATATGCCTGCCAACCATCTATCTAGTTTTTCATCACACTTACACAAGTTATAGTCGCACACTGTTTGTTTATGATATACTAAATGATGGATTTCTATGAACAGGTCAGCAAAGATCAAGGATGTTGGCAACACTGTTTAAAGATGAGAGATGCCAGCAACTGTCTGCCTTCCACATTCTGGAGAAAATGTGAGTGCTGAAGTTTTGTTGTTGTTTTTTTGCAAGTAAATGGGACACTTGCTGTCATACTGAGAGCATGATCAGTTATACTATACCACTAACTATTGTGCTGATCTGCTTTTGTGGAGCTTTTTTCAAATATTAAATCTGTGAAAGAGAGGAATAAAGGGTTGGCGGATTTTCAGACTTGATGTTATTTATGAGCAGCTCTCCAGTCCTGTGTCCTTAAAAAAAATCAGTGTTATGTATTTATGATAGCTGATTCACCACTGTTAATATGTAAATCTAAACAACGAAGTGACTGTGGTAAGATGAACAAAGTTAAAAAACAAAGGATTACTGTACTCACCGATACAAAGACGACACAAGACGATTACGAATTTTCGTTCCTGGAAGCTTCATCAGGAAAAGAACACAAAAGACAACAAAAAACGTGTTGCGTCTGCTTTTTGTTGTCTTTTGTGTTCTTTTCCTGATGAAGCTTCCAGAACTAGAAGTGAAAATTCGTAATCGTCTTGTGTCGTCTTTGTATCGGCGAGTACAGTAATCCTTTGTTTTTTAACTGTTAATATGTGTCAAATTAGGGAGACTAATACTGTTGCGCTTATTTGAATATAATCTCTTTCTCTTCTTCCCTCCCTCTTTTCTGTATATATTTGTCCGTTTTAGAATCTGTCCCCCTGACATTTGTTTTCAATTAAGTTACTTATTTTTTTGTTTCTTATCATTGCCCTCTTCAGAAAGGAAAAAAGCCTGTATCAACAAAATCATCTTTATTCTGATTTCTCTGAAGTCTGAAGTTTCTCTTTCTCCATCTTTGTTTCTCATACATTAACTTCTAAGGCTTGTAATTTGGTCTTTAGGTACCTGGATCGAATCATTCGCAGCAGTGATCTTCAGGAGTTTGAGGGGATGCTGCTGCCTCATCAGAAGGCCATCACTGCTGATGGTCAGTAACACTTTGAAGATGAACTAGTTTTGTCTTTGCTTAGATGCAGTAGCACATGAGTGCACGCAAGCATACACACAGTCTCTGACTTACTCGTGTGGACCTTTATGTGAAGTAGATCTATTCCCAGAGCATTTGCATGAAATATTATAACTATTCTTTGGTGTGCCCAGAGCACTTGTATGAAATATTAGAATGATAACCATTTGAATGATTTGTAAGGACATTCTATTTTTTCTCTCGCACTATAGCGGTATGCAGTGTGTGGTGTATTGACATGTATTCTTTGCTCTATCAAATAACATGGGGAAGGGAATGTTCAGAAAACTAGAGAAAAAGAGAGTTATTTGTAACCAGTCTATGCTCAGACACGCACACGCACACACACACACACACACACACACACACACACACGCACACACACACACACACACACACACACACACACACACACATTTATGTGAGATTAAGAAGTACATAATACCAATGTTTATTCAGCTATGTGCATTGAGAAATCGTGCACTGGATTCCTCTGATCATGACTGGTTAATGTGGCTCAACATGCTGTTGCTTCAGGTTCTACCATTGTGGACCGTGCAGTGATAGAACATAACTTGTTGTCAGCCAGCAAACTCTACAACAACATTTCCTTCACTGAGCTGGGTGCTCTCCTGGAAATTCCACCAGCAAAGGTAAGCTGCATCAGGATGATGCCAGTACAGTCGAACCTGTCCATAACGACCACTCCAGGGTCTGACCAAAAGTGGTTGATTATTATTATTATTATTATTATTGTGATCATTTTTATGAGCCCTAGGCGCTTACATATTAATTTCTGCCATTTGAAATGGAATTTTTTACAGACAGACAGACAAACAGACATTTTTTACACACAATATATAACGCATTCACTTCGGCCAGTAAAGCTCAGTAGCCTATTAGGCGAGCATTCACCTTTCACGGCCTTTATTCCAAGTCAAACGGGTATTTGGTGGACATTTTTATCTATGCCTATACAATTTTGCCAGGAAAGACCCTTTTGTCAATCGTGGGATCTTTAACGTGCACACCCCAATGTAGTGTACACGAAGGGACCTCGGTTTTTCGTCTCATCCGAAAGACTAGCACTTGAACCCACCACCTAGGTTAGGAAAGGGGGGAGAAAATTGCGGCCTAATCCAGGGTCGAACACGCAACCTCTCGCTTCCGAGCGCAAATGCGTTACCACTCGGCCACCCAGTCCCTAGATTATAGACAGGTGATCGCTTTGAAAAGGTGAATTATATGGTAAAAAGCCTCATCTGGGATCCTTTGAAGGAATCGTTGTGGGCAGGTGGTGGCTTGAGAGAGGTGGTGACAAAGGCAGGTTTAATTGTATTTCCACATGGTCAAAAAGTTTCTTCTAAGGCCAAAAAAAAAAATTGTCTGTTTAGGGTAACATGACCAAAAAAAGTAGGGTCGGTAGGTAGGTAAAGTTTTTTTGTTTTTTTTTTGTTTGTTTTGTGTAAATGCTATGTTGGCTGAACATTCACTTCTTATATTTGATGAATACATGTTTCAAAACTAACGTATAAATAAAACAGAGAGAAAGGGAGAGAAAGAAACGCCAAATGTCTCTTTTTAGCATTTTTACCTTTTTTTGTTGTTGTTTTTTTTGTGAAATCAAAAAAAAGTTTTTGGGTCGGCGCCAAATCGATAGGGTCGGTCGGGTTACCCTAAACAGACAATTTTTTTTTTTGGCCTAAGTACATTATCCTCCCCCCCACCCCCTCCACTAAGCTCCAGTTCTGCATGTTTATTTATTATTGAAAGGATTCTGTGTCAACAATGATGAAGTGGAGCTTAATGTCAAGGTCAAGAAAACCTCATTTGAGAAGTGAGGGTCACATCTTTAGAATCAAGGATGCAAAAAATGACACCAGCATACTTTACATTGTGAGCACATTGCAGAAGTGACTTGTGAGTTTTAATTTGGGCATCAAACAAGACAAATATGTTAGTCGAAATAGAACAGTACAGATTTCACATTCATCAGTGACACACATTTGTGTATAAATCACTGAACGGCAGCCTGAAACTGTTGAAGAAGTGAGCTGTACTTGGCAGCCTTTACGTGGCTGACAGTGATTCTCAAGTGGTGTAAAAGGCACACCATGGCCAACTGGAACTTGTGAACATTTGTCAGAATGTCTCATTATGAATTAAATGGTTTTTTATCACATTTGTTGCAGGCTGAAAAGATTGCATCGCAGATGATCACAGAAGGGAGAATGAACGGATATGTGGACCAGATTGACTCTATTGTGCATTTTGAAGGTAACCAATTTTGTTTCCTTGGATAGAAAACAGTGTTTGCGGAAATAAAGGATTTGAGGCATGACGCTCTAGTAAGTGCAAACTTGGGTTTCCAAGTATTATTTGCTTTTAAAATCTTCACCGGAATTATATTCTCACAGAATTGGTTTATAGTCGGGTTTTTTTTCTCAGTTTCTGGGGAGTTTATTCATTAAGTTCGCCCTTTTGAATTTGGATACATGTTGTAAAGAAAATAACACTTAAAACATTGGAAGCATAAAGTGTTTAAGGTTGCAATAGATGTGGTGGTGTGAAGTAACTTCCTGCTAGAAATTGTGAGAAAGAAAATTCACCAATAGAAAAACTTTCCATCTTCTTGCAGCCCGAGAAACACTGCCCATGTGGGACCGGCAGATTCAGAGCCTGTGTTTCCAAGTGAACAACATCATTGAGAAAATCTCTCAGACCTCTCCAGATTGGTTTGCCAAGGCCATGGAGAGCCAGCAATGATAGTGCTATATATAGAAAGAAAGGGAAAACAAAGCTTGTTCTTTGTTAGTTGCTTACATCGGTTGTGTGTGTGTGTGTGTGTGTGTGTGAGAGAGGAATTGAGAGAGATAATGTGTGTGGGTGTGTGTGTGAGAGAAATAAATAAAGAAAGAGCAAAAGAAAGTTGTGTATAGAGATTGTGTTTGGTAGGGTGAGTGATGTGTTCCCAGAGTTAGAAACTGTAATGAACGAGGGAACTGGAAGGTTATTATTTCCCGCAGTTTCAGTAAAACTGTGACTTTTCAAATCTATTCATATTTTTGTTGATGTATTATTTCAAGAATCTTGAAATTGAGTTTGAAACATCTGCATGTTCTTTTTTTGGTATTTATCATTGTACTTTTTTATTTTATTTTTTATTTTGTATGAATTTTGTGATTTTGTTTGCACTGGTCAACAAACTGATATTGAATCAGAAAGACTGAGAAACTGAATAAAACTGGTTGCAAGGATAATATGCGTTCATGTTTGTTCTGAACTGTGAGTAACAGCATGAATAAGCGTGATTATAAAAAAAATTTAAACGCTTGCAGCTATTCATACCTGTTTTTAAACAGCCATCTAAAGCCATATTCCTTCTCCAAGCAAGTTTAAATAAAGATGTCCAACATTTCTGTCTTGAAATTTAAAACTAACTGTAGAAAAACAAAACAAATGCAGATGTTGCAGTAACTGGCACAAGATTGACCTTTTGTGTGACGCATGGACATCTGAAGGGCTATCGCTGACACTGGTATCATTTTACACAAGTGATTAGGCCCAAAAAGCAGCCTCAAAGAAAAATTTCCTCAAAGAGAGACTGATTTTTGTTTGCTTATTTTTAATTGTCAGCTTTCTTTCGCAGGCACACACACAATCCCATGTTCCCAAAGACATTTCTCTGCATGCTCTATCTAACTCTCTCTGTCTCTCTCTCTCAACTCACACATACTTACACACACACACACATGGACGGACAGACGAAAAACGATATTCAGAGACGGACACACGGACAGGCGGGCTGACCGACAAACACGTACGCACTCACGGACCCCCACACACCGGTACACATGCATGTATACACACACACACACACTTTTGTCTCTCTCTCTCTCTTTCTGTCTGTCTCTCTTGGTCCCTTCTCCTGCTCGCTGCGGTATCGACCTTGACCTTAGACGGTAATAAACAGCTGAAAGCAGCGACCGAGGAAAAAAAGAGAGTTGTATGTGTTCTGCGCGAACTTAGAATCCGGTTTCATTCTAGAATGGACCGGGTCCAGGTTGGAATTCTAACCCTGCGCAAGTACAGGGGTGCCATTCTAGAATGAAACCCTTGAATAAAGGGGGCCGTAATGTTTGTAGGTAAGACAGAGTTGTCTTCCCTTGAATTATCTCCACCTGCACCTTCCCTTTGATAAAATGGGGCTGATTTGTCTACCCCTGAAAAAATCCTTTGTCATGTCAAGAAAGTTGACACTCCTGAGTACGCAATAAACAAAGGCAGACCATAGCAAGGGGGACTACCAGGGCGGTATTGTTTGCAGGGCAGTTGTTTTTGTGATGAGAGCCGGTTGCGGCCGCTTGCAATGTCAGCGCTTTCTCCCTCTCGGAAATGTCCGGTTTTTTGACAATTTTTTTGACAGACAGACAGACAGACAGACGGTCAGACCGACTAACCGACAGACAGACCAACAGATCGAGGACAGAGTGAGTTATAGAGCTGTTGTCACAGGTTTTAAAAAAAGTTGACATTATATCTTCACAATTCAGAAGACCAACTTCATGTATATGAATAAGATTAAAAGTTACAAGCGAGATCGGCAAAACACTGTCAGTCCGGAAATTTCCGTTCGTAGCGATCAGTGCTGAGTGTCTCTCAAAATCGTAATCACTTTCAGAACATCACAATCCCAATTCACGATGTCTTTGAGTAAAGTGTAAAAAAACCGGAAAAAAACCCCAACCAAACACACAAAAAACAAAAACAAACCGGAAAATCCACATTTGTGGCTTTGGCTGTGTGATAGTCTAACTGAAATGACTATTCCAACTTGGACCCAAATTCCAACCTTGCGCACGGCCGATTCTAGAATGGACCAGCAACAAGGGTTTCATTCTAGAATGGCACCCCTGTACTTGCGCAGGGTTAGAATTCCAACCTGGACCCGGTCCATTCTAGAATGAAACCGGATTCTAAGTTCGCGCAGAACATGTGCAACACGAGGATCTGGATCTGGATAGCC
>NC_090246.1:23624391-23651891 GCF_037325665.1 Littorina saxatilis
CATCTTCTTCAGGACACAACAGGTAAGTCACCATATGCGCAGGTCACAACAGGTAGGTCACTATTTGTACAGGTAACCACACTGAGCAGTTCGCCATTTGTACAGGTAACAACATCCGGGTATGTCACTGTTTGTAAAGATAACAATAGGTATGTTACGATTTTGGACAAGTAACTTCCGGTAGGTCATCATTCGTGCAGGTAACAACAGTTTCGTGACTATTTGTACAGGAAACAACAGGCACGTGAGTAATTTTGGACAGGTAACAACATGGTGGTCTCCATTTGTACAGGTGACAACAGGTACTAGGTACGTAACTTTTTGTACAGGTGACAACAGGTAGGTGACTATAGTTCTCTTCTTCATTTTCAAAGAAAGCATATTGACAGACGTCATGACTATGCACCTTAATTACAACCGTAGCTTGCAAATCATCTCACGGAATCATTCAGAGGGAATCATCTGTTGTACGTGCGATTTAGATATGCAAGCTAGTTATGCCATGTGTGATCATGAGGCGTTATCTTCTGTTTGAAGCTCAAAAAGAGGAAACTTTGTGGTCCGTACTGACAGATTTGTGTTGTAATTCAGATCCATGATTTCACAGCAGGCAGCAGCCAACTGCTTCACGGAAGAACACCTCAATGTTTCAGAGAACTGGACACTGGTGGAAAAGGCCCAATTCTTCTACACTGTGGTAATATGTGGTGTTGATGATGATGATGATGATGATGATGATGATGATGATGTATTGTGTGTGTGTGTGCGTGCGTGCGAGCGCATGCGCGCGCGTGTGTGCGTGTGTCGGTGTGTGTGTGTGTGTAATGGAAAACAATGAAGTCAAATGCATTGCCTATATTGATTTAAGAATAAATGTAAAAATAACTTACCTAACGTCCGTGTTTTTGTCTACGTGCACTACATGTATTTGCATATTTGAGGCTAGCACATGCCTGTTTCTGGCTGTTTGAATCACAGGCACTCGACACGAGGTGGGCGGGGCTTATGTCTTGGATGTCACGTGGTTAGGTTGATGGAAGGTTTTCTCTCATACAGTTTCTACAAGTTCAAGTATACATTGAGAATACTACATGGCTTGCTGTGTCGTACCAGATTTACACGAGTTTTTTTTAAAATATTGAACTGCGAGCGAAAGCGAGCTGTTCACTATTTGAAAAAGCAACGAGTGTAAATCTGGTACGATGCAAGACATGTAGTATTCTGTTTATCCTACATACTGTACTTACGTGTATTTTACTGAAAATGTCCTGCAGTCGAGGCAGCTAAATTGAAGACGCTTGTTTTGGAACCTCGATCTCTTGAAACCCTCGTGCAATCTATCACGTGAAAGCAAAGAAACGTCACTCTGAAAGTGTGGCGTGACGTGTTTAGTTATAAAGAGTCATCGAGGGTAATTAGCGAGCGCAATTTATTTTCTATAATGACGTTTGATGACTTTGGCATCATAAGCAGTGGAAAAACAGGTCCCTGCCAGATTTGCTTGACATGACCTCATTTACATGATATACACACGTGTGATTTGAACAATTATTATCTCACGAGTGTCTCTCTCTCACGTATGTAAGATAACAGGTAGTTATAGTAGTCGTCTTGAGAGCGCGTCAGGCCCCGCCCACTTTGATCCCGCCCACCTCGTGACGTTTTTTGTTTGTTTGTTCGTTCATGGGCTGAAACTCCCACGGCTTTTACGTGTATGACCGTTTTTACCCCGCCATTTAGGCAGCCATACGCCGCTTTCGGAGGAAGCATGCTGGGTATTGTCGTGTTTCTATAACCCACCGAACTCTGACATGAATTACAGGATCTTTTTCGTGCGCACTTGGTCTTGTGCTTGCGTGTACACACGGGGGTGTTCGGACACCGAGGAGAGTCTGCACACAAAGTTGACTCTGAGAAATAAATCTCTCACCGAACGTGGGGACGAACTCACGCTGACAGCGGCCAACTGGATACAAATCCAGCGCGCTACCGACTGAGCTACATCCCCGCCCTGACCTCGTGACGATTGCCTGGGGTTTTGAATCTCTCATTTGAAACACGATATGAGTGTATCAAGAGCTGAGTGGACATTTTGGGCGTCTCAATCAATGACAAATGACTTCTTCTTCCTCTTCTTCTTCTGCGTTCGTGGGCTGAAACTCCCACGTACACTCGTGTTTTTTGCACGAGTGGAATTTTACGTGTATGACCGTTTTTTTACCCCGCCATTTAGGCAGCCATACGCCGGTTTCGGAGGAAGCATGCTGGGTATTTTCGTGTTTCTATAACCCACCGAACTCTGACATGGATTACAGGATCTTTTTCGTGCGCACTTGGTCTTGTGCTTGCGTGTACACACGGGGGTGTTCGGACACCGAGGAGAGTCTGCACACAAAGTTGACTCTGAGAAATAAATCTCTCGCCGAACGTGGGGACGAACTCACGCTGACAGCGGCCAACTGGATACAAATCCAGCGCGCTATCGACTGAGCTACATCCCCGCCCGACAAATGAGTTCAACACATTCCCGGTGTGCTTGCAGCTTCCCCACTACATGAGCCCTGGATGCAGAAATCTTCCTACCTATTAGTTGATTTGATTATTTTACACGTGACTTCAACTGTTAATATCGCCGATCACTTTTTCTGTTTACCTTTTTTTCTATCAAAGTAACTGATCACTTTTTCTGTGTCATTTTTTTTCTTCTCTTCAAACAAGTTAATAATTTTTTCTGTTTTATTTTGTGTTCATTTAGAGTTTTTCTTTGGCAACTAGCCCGTCAGTGATGCTGCGTTTAGCTCGCCATGCAGCCGAAACCAAGAAGACATTTTGCCTGAACCTGTCAGCACCATTTCTGTGTGGAAAGTTTAAAGACGCCATGAGTGAGCTGCTGCCTTACGTCGACTACCTCTTCAGTAATGATGCTGTGAGTAATGCTACGGTTAGATATCAATGTCACACTGAACCGTTCCACTTTTCAAAACACTGTTTGTAACCACTTGAAAGAGACTATATAATTCCATTCGGAAATAACTCCGTCAGGTTTGCATTGGTTGTGGAAGACTTTTTTTTTTTTGACGGACGCATAAAGCAGTAATATGTAATTTTGTCAGCATTATTAAAATAGTTTAATATACCCCATGCGTTGGAATTGATTGGTCTTTGGTCTTTCGTTTCAGGAAGCTGATGAATTCGCAAGAGTGCATAATCTCAATGTGAGTATGATAATTACAAATTCGGCTAGTTCTTCCCAAGTTACTACAGCGACTAATGTGAACCAAGACGAATACATTCTTGTTTGAATATTGACTGTGATATGATATAAAGTGAAACTTCGATTCGGCAGCGGAAGCAAATGAGCTGACAAACAGAAAGGCAGACGGACAAACAGACAGACAGACAGACAGACACACACACAGACACACACAGACACACTGGCACACACACACACACACACACACACACACACACACACACACACACACACACACACACACACACACACACACACGTACGTACGTACGGACGGACGGACGCATGCACGCACCCCCGCCCCCCACCTCACACACACACAAAAGTCTGAACCTTATTTACGCCACGATCTCTTGTTATGTTTCAACCACATGAGAAGGGAAGGGAATGAATCGGTGATATGAACGACTGCTTTCTCTCCCCTTTGTCACCTTTGCAGACAACTGACAGAAAATCAGTGGCAGCGAAAATGGCTGCCTGGGAAAAAATAAGAGCAGAACGTGACCGTGTTGTGGTCATCACACAAGGCTCTGACCCTGTCATTGTCGCCAAAGGTGTGCTCAGTGTACTGACGTAATGCCGTGTGTGTGTGTGTGTGTGTGTGTGTGTGTGTGTGTGTGTGTGTGTGTGTGTGTGTGTGTGTGTTTGTGTAGTTTGACTCTGTGCATGTATATACTTATGTTTCTGCGCGGTCATGAGTGAGTACGTGTGTGTGTGTGTGAGAGTGTGTGTGTGTGTGTGTGTGTGTGTGTGTGTGTGTGTGTGTGTGTGTGTGTGTGTGTGTGTGTGTAATGTATTAATATTGAATACTGCATGTCTGAATGATTTGAGTGGAGCGTGACAGTTCGGGCGTGTAAATGCTTCATTGGGACAGACGGTTTGTTTGCTTTCTTCCCCAGCAGTAATTTTGTTCAGTTCCTCGTCCTCACCCCCAACCGCCACAAGAAAAATAAACAAGGTCCATCTGTTCGTTAATCTAGGAAGTGCTTCATGGAATCTGTGCTTGCTTTTTCTTTCAGGCAGGAACGTGATTGAATTCCCGGTAGCACCTGTTCCCTCTGAGGAGATTGCGGACACCAGCGGTGCTGGGGATGCCTTTGTGGGAGGTGGGTGTGTTGTGCTATCGCGTCCACACTGATGCCAGCAACGTACCGGGCGCCTCCCCAAGGCCGGGGCGTCCCCACAGTTATTTTCCTCTGTGTACTGATTTAGATAGTAAGCTTTTAATCCCCACGTCCTCGAAATATATGTATAAACCACCTTTTTGGTGTTACTGCTGAGGTCGCCATTTATTAAGTTGAAGCGAGCGCCAAAAACTTGCATTGTCCATCAGTTATGTATGAGAGTCCCTAAGTGTTGCTCAAAATAGGAGCGCATTGCTGGGTGACCAATGAGAGGCATACGTGGTCTACTTCGACCCCCTTCATCGTTGCATAGTCTTTCATCTGGTTATCCCGAGGGCCAATCATTCACTGTATCCTTGTTTTTATCAAGAGTTGCCGGTCATTCGTGTTGCCCGATTCTAGGTCAGGTCTTAAAAAGACGCCGCTATTTTCTTTTGCATTTACTAACAACACACACGAACGCAAATACACACGCACGCACTAACTTATCATACCAACACAAGCGTGCGCACACACCAACATACACGCACACGGACACACACTTGCTCTTTCTCTCTATTACACACACACACACACACACACACACACACACACACACACACACACTTACTCATACACTACAGACACACACACACACACACTACACACACACACACACACTACAGACACACATACACACACACACACACACACACACACACACACACACACACACACACACACACAGTGCGCATATGCTTTCTATGCATCGAGTAATGGATTGACTTTATCTATTTTGCAGTTGTAAAACGACAAACAAAATTAATGAGCGACATTAGTGATTCACTGAACTACAACCAGGCATAACAAATTCGCAGAAAAAGAACTGACTGAACTTGGAAACCAAACGAAACGCAAACAAAGGAAAAAGGTTAAAGAATCTTACTACTGCTTAGTTTAGTAAAACGATCAAGATGCAGCTCTGATAATTTTGTTTTTTCTTTTTCTCAGGATTTCTGGCACAGTTGGTCTGCCATAGGCCCATTGATGAATGCGTTCGATGCGGGATCCACGCTGGCTCCATGGTGTTGCGATGTGCAGGCTGCACAATACCTCACACAACTGACCTCGGCTGGACGTAATCAATCAATAGATTTTGCACATAAAGAGGGTTGGGTCTGCCAGTCGGCACACACGTGAAATAAATGACAATAAAACATTCAGTGTTGGCTTTAAAAGTTTGTTACGTCCAGTTTTGTTTAGTTTTCCTTGACTGAAATGACAGTTATGCAGCAGCCGTAATTTTCAAAACGTAATCTGCTTTTCCCGCCTCTCCCTCTCAGCCCCTCCCTACTTTGTGCTCTTTTGGTCAATGTTCTCTTTTGACGTACAGAAACAGACAAGACAAATGTTTATTTTTATATTTTATTTTATGACGTCAACTCAGTCCAAAAAACAGTGAATTTGTACCCTGTTCATTTTAGTTTAACAAATATAAAACAGACCGGTAGACATCAGAGCCGGATGTATAGAGAATAGCCTACTACATGGCTTGCTGTGTCGTACCAGATTTACACGAGTTGTTTTTTAAAATATTGAACTGCGAGCGAAAGCGAGCTGTTCACTATTTGAAAAAGCAACGAGTGTAAATCTGGTACGACACAGCAAGCCATGTAGTATTCCGTGTTTATCCTACATTCTGTACTTACGTGTATTTTACTGAAAATGTCCTGCAGTCGAGGCAGCTTAATTGAAGACGCTTGTTTTGGAACCTCGATCTCTTCTAAAGCCTCGTGCAATCTATTACGTGAAAGCAAAGAAACGTCACTCTGAAAGTGTGGCGTGACGTGTTTAGTTATGAAGAGTCATCGAGGGTAATTAGCGAGCGCAATTTTTTTTCTATAATGACGTTTGTCTCGGTGACTTTGGCATCATAAGCAGTGGAAAAACAGGTCCCTGCCAGACTTGCTTGACATGACCTCATTTACATGATATACACACGTGTGATTTAAACGATTATTATCTCACGGGTGTCTCTCTCACATATGTAGGATAAACTATGATTTTATAGGGTGGTATCCTCATCATATATTCCGAATAACATACATCAGAATAGTATTCCGCAGAAGCGTCCTAGTCTGCTCTGATGAGAAAGCCAGAGAAGGTGGTGTGTGGAGAGCCGAGAGAATCATAATACTGACTGACTTTGTTGTCCGTGTTTTTCACATACACCTTTTGCCCTGCCTTCACATGGACCACTGTTTTGAAGGTCGCCTGGCCGTAGTACCCATGCCGGTTGTCGGATATTCCGATAGCTTGGATAGCGTCGTCAACGTAGATGGCGCCATGGACGTATTTGTTCGCACCACGATCGTAGGATACGACGGAAGCCTGGAAGTCGTAGAGTCCTGACACGGGAGCGCTGAACACTCCGGTCAGCGTGTCGAAGGCGTTACCGATGTTGGTGGCGGCGTGGTTCAGGATGATGTTACCCAAGGCCGTCGCCTGTACCGGGTTGGTGCTGCCCCAAGCATGGAAGGCTACCGTTTTGTTGAGGATGGCTGGAAACATTAAGCAAAAAACCCCACTGGAATCTAGCTGAACGTTAGCAATACGCAGGCCAGCGCCCTGGACTCATAGCATGTCAAGCGTACAGGCAAGAATCAGGCAGGCACGCTGAGAACAATTCTGACATATATACATTCAGACTGACAGGCCGACGGGCGTACACAGAGACAACAAACCGAAGTTTTCTCATCACATTTTCATAGTAAACATGGGGGTCCTGATTTGGCCTATTATGGTCCGCTGGACCCGAAAAGCAACAGCTAACTAACTAACTAACTAATAGTAAACATGACATATGTATATGTTTTTGAGGAATATGATGCAATCATTTTTAAATCTGTTGGTGAAAATTCTATTTTAATGACAACTTTAATCTGAATATAATATATTTATATGTTTTTGGAATCAGAACAAGATGAAAAATAAAATAAAAGTAATTTTGGATCGTTTTATTAAAAAAACATTTTAATTACAATTTTCAGATTTTTTAATGACTAAAGTCATTAATTAATTTTTAAGCCACCAAGCTGAAATGCAATACCGAAGTCCCGCCTTTGTCGAAGATTGCTTTACAAAAATTTCAATCAATGAGGGTGTGACAGTGCCGCCTCAACTTTTACAAAAAGCCGGATATGACGTCATCAAAAGTATTTATCGAAAAAATGAAAAAAACATCCGGGGATATCATTCCCAGGAACTCTCATGTAAGATTTCATAAAGATCGGTCCAGTAGTTTGGTCTGAATCGCTCTACACACACACGCACAGACAGACACACACACACACACACACACACACACACACACACACACACACACACACACACATACACCATGACCCTCGTCTCGATTCCCCCTCTATGTTAAAACATTTAGTCAAAACTTGACTAAATGTAAAAAAAAACGTGTTTACAGAAAACCAAATGAACGTTCAATTGCCTCGACAAAGATAACAAAGGTAGCCAATTAATTAAGTAGCGCAACAACAGAAAAAAGACATATCAGTGCAACTTACCCGTAAGTTGACTGGTCCAGGCTTTCAAGGCCTGAATCTCGGCATTCATGGTGGCAAACTGTTGAGACAACGTCATCCATGCGTCTTCATCCGCCATGACTCGCCCTTGAATAAGAAGTACACACACCAGGCTGGAGATAACCGAAGACTTCATCTTGACACACGTACTTGTCTCTGGTCCCTCTGCAAAAGATAGTTCTTTCTCGATACATGTTTGAGAACCCAACAGAAATCGATCTTTCTTTCATGTACTTAGACGTTGCTTGTGGCTTGTCCTTCTCAAATCAGTCTATGAATTGTTTTCTCAGAGAATGTTGAAAAAGACTAACAGAAGTTGTTCTTTTTTGTTATACCTAGATTTTGCAGGTGTGTTATGCATAGCTCTGAATTCAGATGATGATTTTTTTCGACGATATTTTGCACACACAAAAACAACATCAGCTCTTTCTTGTTCCCGGATTTTGCGCTGGGGCTTGCAACCCTACATTCAGATGAGGGTTTGTTCCTTCAACATAGTGTAAAGACAAGCAGAAATTGTTTTTTTCACGTTCGTAGACTTCGCAATGTGGCATTTGACCCTACAATCAGATGATTATTTTCCCTAAAAAGAATGTCAAAAGACTAACAGTAATGGTTCTGGGTTTTTTCTTAGATTGTGCATAAGGTCTCTCATTGTGAAAAATATAAAGAAACAAGTCGCGTAAGGCGAAAATACAACATTTTTTCAAGTAGCTGTCGAACTCACAGAATGAAACTGAACGCAATGCCATTTTTCAGCAAGACCGTATACTCGTAGCATCGTCAGTCCACCGCTCATGGCAAAGGCAGTGAAATTGACAAGAAGAGCGGGGTAGTAGTTGCGCTAAGAAGGATAGCACGCTTTTCTGTACCTCTCTTTGTTTTAACTTTCTGAGCGTGTTTTTAATCCAAACATATCATATCTATATGTTTTTGGAATCAGGAACCGACAAGGAATAAGATGAAAGTGTTTTTAAATTGATTTGGACAATTTAATTTTGATAATAATTTTTATATATTTAATTTTCAGAGCTTGTTTTTAATCCAAATATAACATATTTATATGTTTTTGGAATCAGAAAATGATGGAGAATAAGATGAACGTAAATTTGGAGCGTTTTATAAATTTTTATTTTTTTTTTACAATTTTCAGATTTTTAATGACCAAAGTCATTTTTAAGCCACCAAGCTGAAATGCAATACCGAAGTTCGGGCTTCGTCGAAGATTGCTTGACCAAAATTTCAATCAATTTGGTTGAAAAATGAGGGCGTGACAGTGCCGCCTCAACTTTCACGAAAAGCCGGATATGACGTCATCAAAGACATTTATCAAAAAAATGAAAAAAACGTTCGGGGATTTCATACCCAGGAACTCTCATGTCAAATTTCATAAAGATCGGTCCAATAGTTTAGTCTGAATCGCTCTACACACACACACACACACACACACACACACACACACACGCACAGACACACATACACCACGACCCTCGTCTCGATTCCCCCCTCGATGTTAAAACATTTAGTCATAACTTGACTAAATGTAAAAAAGGAAAGAACAAAGAAGAGACGGAAGAAACAACAAAGAGCAAATTTGTCAAACATTTTAAAAGTCTCAGTTTTGGTGATCGTGAGTCAAAGAATACGAAACATCTGACAGACATTTCCAATCACTTATACGATTCGTATTAAACAAAACCCTGGCCACAGTACTTACCAAGCAGAACACGAAAAACAACTGGGATTGTATGAGTTGCAGTCAAAGTATTACGGACTAATATTAAATGTGTATACTGTATTATATACCCGAGGCTAATTTAAGACGGCTTCAGGTTAAAGGCACAGTAAGCCTACCGTAAACCATCACAGATACGGTCAGGCTTTTACACACAGTACAAACACCCTTTCATTTAAACACTCACCGATTGAGAACATCCTAGGTGCCCTCCGTAAAGAGCGAACAATTTTCAAAGAATTTATTTTTGCGTAGTTTATCTTACCACTGAGCCATCGTGAACCCGTGTGATCCAGTTTCCCTTTTTCACAATGTAGTCGTCAGTTAGTTATTTGAATGCGACTATTTACAATAGCACGTTTTTATGCACGAAACAAACGGCTGTGGTTCACAAGAACTCTAGCGATGGCTTTTGACTGTTGAGAGGAACGGCGATATGCACTGATAAACCGGCGTCGTCTGCTACGACCCTTGCGTGACCCTGCTTCCGGGCTTTTCTTTTTTCAAACTTTCACAACTTCGAATTGTACTGATCTTGTCTTGATGAAAAACGAATTCTTTTATGATTAAAGAATGTTTGTGTAACAAGCTGTCAATTTATTATTTAGATTTTAAAAGTTAGGTCTAGCGCAAAAACGCACCACGGTCCAAAAACATTTTGATAATCATCGATTCACGGCTATCGCCAGTTTACATCGATAGAATGAGACCCGAAGGGAAGTAACTCATGTTTGACCTGAGTTCAGGATGGGTCCAAAAAGTGTTCGAGACAATCTGCAAAATTAATTCTTTAAAAATTGCTGGCTCTTTACGTAGGGCACCTAGGATGTTCCCGTTTGGTGAGCGTTCAAATGGAAGGGTGTTTGTACTGTGTGTAAAAGCCTGACAGTATCTGTGATGGTTTAGGGGAGGCTTACTGACCGGGCGTGAATTCCGGTATTCATAACAGCCGTCCAGCACCAAAACGAGGCGCCATTGCTGTTGAGGCCAAGTCCACAAAAATAAATTCTTTGAAAATTTCTCACGGTCGACAGAAAGCAGCCAGGATGTTCCCGTTCGGTGAGCGTTCAAATGGAAGTATGCTTGTACTATATGTAGACGCTCGGGGAGCTCTGTGATGGTTTACGGGAGGCTTACTGTGCCTTTAACTCAGATAAACTGTGTGTGTGTGTGTGTGTGTGTGTGTGTGTGTTTGTGTGTTCGTGTGTGTTTGTTCGTGTGTGTTTGTGTGTGGTTTGTGTGTGTGTGTGTGTGTTTGTGTGTGTGTGTCTATGCGTATATATATATGTGTGTGTGTGTCTTTGTGCGTGTGTGCGTGCTTGTGCGTGTCTGTATCTGTGTCTGCGTACACGTGTTTTGATCCGACTGATTTCCGTGCGCAATCACACACCGGTGACACTGTGACGGTTCCCCTACGCTTTGTGTTCGGTGCCCTGACCCTTTGTGTTCGGTTCCCACTCGGTTCCCACACGCGAAAATTCGCGGACAAGATCGAGGTACTGTCACCCAAAACATCCATTTATGGTAGTATTACGCAATGTTGCTATCTGAGAATGGTCTTGTTAGATCTGTGAGTGTTTACACTACATGCCTAGGTGCTGTTGGATTGAAGGTTTTTGATATTTTAGCCGTTATTAGGTAGAATGCCTTCCACTTTACTGCAAAACTGCATAATTCGTAGCATCGGCAAGAAATATCCTACCAAAAAATGCCTGCTTGGAACTGTCGTTGGTCCAGCAAAAAGTTCAACATGTCTGTAGCAGACAGCCCAAGTTTCAAGATTGTAGGGCCATCCAAACAGCCGTAATAATAAAAACAACAAAAGTAGTCAGTGAAATTGGCTGTGTTCGGTCCCCCCACACTTTTGTGACGTAGGCGTGACGGTTCCCATAATTCATTGTGTCGGTCTCGTCCTGATATGGCTCTGCGTAGTCGGCTGGACGTTAAGCAACAAATAAACAAACAAACAAACAAACAAACAAAATTGGGTCGGTCCCCACTTTCTGTGTCGGACCCCACTTTCGACCTAATTTCTCTGTGACGGACCCCACAACCAGCCTATTTTGTGTCGGTCCCCACACCTTCTTGGATTTATGACTTGCCGGTTACTTGTATCATTGTATTCATTGAATCTAATTGTCTCGGAGTCTTGTGTCACATAGGAATTCTTCCCAGTTGTTGCACTTAGAGTCAAAACTCGAATCTTCAACCTTAGTGACGAGTGTTTGTCAACGTTATGAGATATAATATCATTAAAGTTCACAAATTCTTCTCCACAGTTGTAGCATCGATAATCCATTTGAACCTCTGAAACCCAAGAAGATTTTCCTTTGTTTATAACCAATGTAAGATTATTAAAAAAATATTTGAATAGAAGCATTGGCCATTGTTGTGATACTTTGATACAGTCTGTTCAACTTGCAGCAATTTGGCACATTTTTAAAATAAAAGATCCACCTGTCGTATGTGAGATTCAGTTTTCAGAGCAAATTGCTGCCCAGGGACTTCTAGTGGTGACTGAAAAAAAAAAGAGTACTTGCCTATGTCAAGTATGTGTCTTTATCCACGCTTGTTGTAAGAGGCAACTTTTCCCAGCTCCTTGTGTTCATGACTGCTTTCTCTTAAAATTAATTACTTTATGACAGTCAGAATACAATGGAACAAGGCTACATAAACCCTGACAGCCTACGACAACGGCCCGACTAAGGCTCAACACCGCGCCAATAAATTCAGCATTGGGCCAATGTTGGGCCATGATTGCTCCGTTTTCGTAGGCTATCAGGGTCAAAGATACATATTGGTAAACTAGTAAAATACATGTTCAGCATCATCAGCAATACCACAAAAGGATTAAAAAAATCCTATTAGCTGTATGTCAGCGGCACAATGCAACCAGAACCAGCGTTTATGTGGAGTGATCGGGTGCTGGTCACTACCGCGAGCGTCACTACCGCGAGTACCACTACCGCGTCTCACACTAAAGTTGTGTTTCCGTACCCGCGACAGCGTTTTTCCAGCGGCGCGACGAAAATCAAGCACATAGAAAATGACCAGGAGTGTTTCCACACGCGCGACGCGTTAGCGGCGCGACAAGCGGCAAGCGACGCGATTTTTTTGAAAGGGTCCTGGAGCGATTTTTTCGCGTTGTCGCGCGGCAACGCGGGAGTTTACAGATTTTACCGCATGTTTAAAACGCAAGTACGGAAACACGTCACGCGTTTGCGTGCGTTTTCTTTTGTCGCTGCCGCGGGTACGGAAACAGAACTTACCGCGAGTACGACACTACACTACGGTTATGGTACTCGCGGTTGTGGTACGCGCAGTAGTGTGACACGCGGCAGTGTTATACTCGCGGTAGTGTCGTACTCGCGGTAGTGTGACACGCGGTAGTGTTACACGCCGCGGTAGTGTCGTACTCGCGGTAGTGTGACACCATTCTCAGAGAGCAACATTGCGTAATACTACCACAAATGGATGTTTTGGGTGACAGTACCTCGATCTTGTCCGCGAATTTTGGCGTGTGGGAACCGAGTGGGAACCGAACACAAAGGGTCAGGGCACCGAACACAAAGCGTAGGGGAACCGTCACAGTGTCACCGGTGTGAATCAGGCATTCGGGAATAGATGTGACAACTGATTTGCTGTAATGAAACGCCTTTCATAAAAGTGTGCACAGCTGATATATGCGTTTACATGTGCAATCGATATTACGGGGCGACCAGGTGTAATGTCTGTTATTGCTGATTTAATGATAGTTAACTTTGCGACGCGCGGTGACAAAATCGCTCATAGGACTTTTCCCAAAAGCCGATGTTAGGGCCGGGAAGGAAGCCTATAATATGGACCACTTTTTGTTTCATGCTGATAACTAGCTTGTTTTTTTGCAAGAAATTTCATTTTGTGTTTGGTAGTCCTCTCTTTAGTTAACCGTCAGGCCTAGGCAGCCTTCCCCTATTAAAAATAGAATCGGTATTTCTGGGAAATCGTTCACTCTTAGTATTCAAAAATTATGCAACTCTTTGATTAATTTGATCTTCAATAAATCACTCCAAACCTGTGGGATGAAGAAAAAGTAATAAAACACAAAAAGTTAGAGTTCCGAAAATGATGAAAAGGTTGAACTTTTTTTTCAGTTTGCAACGAGTTTTTGTCTGCTAAAAAAATCGAACCCGTGATCTGCCAATGTAACAAATTTCCGGTCGGGCGCTCTACCGACTAAGCTAACGCGGCTCACTGTGCGTGAGTACCCGAGCATGGAGAATAGATAGTTATCGACGCGTCGGTTTCCGAGTCGCTCCGTTCGTATAAATTTGTGTACTGTACGTTCTGTCGATCTCATTGTTTGAGGTAAGTGAAGTGGATAACTGCCCATATGGTCCCGTTCACTTCGCACCAGTTTGGAAAGCAAACTCGAGTCGAGTTAAATTCAAGTGTGACCGACATTCTGTTGGCATTCCAGCTCCAATGCATTGACCAATCGCCGACAGGCGCTGACGTTATTTCATGAAAGGATTTCTCCACCCCGAATTCCAAACGGTTTTAGACATTTTGAAGATTTTGTTCGGTTTTTTGGGTGGTTTTTTTTAAGGAAAGCTAGCGATAAAAAAAAAGGGGGGCGTGAACAGAGCCAATGAAGGTTAAAAAAAACTTGTAAGATGATATAGGGGAAGGGAGGGCAAGTCAACCCCCCCGGGTATGTCGTCCCCCCTCGATTTTGAGAACATGACACTGCAGGGGTGATTATCATCGATTTCATAAGCCAGAGTTACCCAACCTGAATCAGTTGAAGAAAAAAAAATGTCGAAAAAAACGGGCCCAGCAAAGCGGTAAGTCTTTGTCAATTTTGATGGTTTCCACTCTAAAATTGTTGCACGAAAAAAAAAACCAGTCAGTGCATGGGAGCCGCTGATTCGTAAAATGCACTAGATCTGCAAAAAAGCTTTGGCTTTCATAACAACTAGTCGAAAGTTATAGATGTCAGGCTATCCCAGGAACAATGGTAAATAGCAATGTTCAGCGAGTACCATGATCGGGTAATTCGTCCCCCCCTAGTAGTAGGCCTATTAAACTATTTCACGTTCACGCAACCTGAAATGGGCGACACAAATCAATTACAAGTCCAATTTGTAAATTTTCCCATTTGCTTCGCTTTGAACCAGAGCAACTAATAAGTATAGATGTTTGAACATCTATCCCTTCAAATACTCACCCTCCCTGCATAGCCAAGACGTCGATCGACTTCTGACGTAGGCCGACTCATTATCACGTCATTCTCACTTCCGATTAACAAAACTGACACAGAAAAGTTACTTCAGTCAATTTCATATGTCGAGGTGATGCTATTGGGTAATATGAACAACCTTTTCCACCTGGACGAATTACCCGCCCCCCATGGACGAGTTGCCCTCCATGGAGGGCAAGTCGTCCATGCTTCAGGATTTTTTTCTTTTATATCTTATTTAAAAACCGTGCCAGTTGGATCGTTCATATTCCACACAACGCTTACACGAAAGAGAACACAGACATTTTTTTTTTAAAAAGACGAGAGGTATAAGCTGCATTCGTTAGAGGGGTCGACTTGCCCTCCCTTCCCCTACCTGTGGCACTGCTGATGCATGTAAGCTAGTCTTCTTTTTCCTTTTTTGTGTGTGCTTTGTTTGTTCACTTACCAAAGCAATTAGGGGTACTGCGCAGTGTTCGGTGCGGTTATAGTTTATTGATGATTTAGTGATAATAAACTTCCCGATCAAGATACGCTCAATATTGAGTTTGAAGGTAGACAGCTGTGCATGCGAAGAGGCGCAGGCGCTCGTGCACACACACACTGTCACACACACACACACACACACACACACACACACACACACACACACACATTTCTCTCTCTCTCTCTCTCTCTCTCTCTCTCACACACACACATTCACACACACACATTCACACACACACACACACACACACACGCACGCGCGTGCGCACACACACGCACGCACGCACTCACGCACACACATAAAGACACACAAACACGCTCGCACGCTCGCACATACACACACAGACACACCCGACACACACACACACACACACACACACGCACACGCTGCGGAGATTAGAATTCCGATTCTATCCAAAAGATTCCCACCTTCTCTTCTTAGGATATCCCTCGTGTAACTTAAATAGAGGATGTCTGGAAATAACTCTGTCGGATTCGTATTCACACACACACACACACACACACACACACACACGCACGCACACACACACACACACACACACACACACACACACACACACACACACACACACACACACACACACACACACACGGGCTTAAATAATCAAACAATAAACAAAATAGACCTTCATAAATGTAAATAAATAACACATTCCTTAGCATCAGAATCGTCCCAAAAGCAAATCCGATGATGATGTCACAAGGTCGCACAACGTCACATGACATCAGAAGTCGAAAGTGTTTTTACGGGTACTGCAATATATCCCTTCTGGCAGACTGATTGACTGACTATTAGGGTTTAACGTCCTCTTAGACCAACTGGTCTATATTGGGACAAGTATTGGTAATACGTTGAAGATATGGTGTGATACTTTGATTTGAACAAGGCCGCTGTGGCTGTCTTCTTCGACACACCAGCATTGGGTTTGTCTCGTCAAAGTATCGAAATTCGATCATGATAATCGGAGACGAGAGATGATGCATGCGTGTCTTCGTGTTTTCCAAGCCCTGAGACTTTCGCTGTGAACGTGGGATCTTTTTCGTGCGCATGTGTGCACACGGGGGTGTTCGGACACCGAAGAGAGTCTGCACAAAGTTGACTTCGAGAAATAAATCTCTCGCCGAACGTGGGGATCGAACCCACGCTGATAGCGACCAACTGGCTAGCAACTGAGCTACGTCCCCGCCCCCCTTCTGGCAGGCGCGCACAAGGCCGCCCACGACATTACAAGAACTTCTGACATCACAGTTCGTCAATACCCGAAGGTGCTAATACGGGTAAGGACAAGTCTGATAATGCCGCCACGAGCACATAGTCATTGCGTCATATAAAATTTATATATGTTTGAGATTCTAGGCGAAAGGCATTGGCCATGAGAAGACGAAGGTAAGACAGTTTTCCAAAGCGAAGTTTCATTAGGTTATTTGGTCAGCGTGACGCCTGTTTGTGAATTATGCATGTGTGTGTGTGTGTGTGTGTGTGTGTGTGTGTGTGTGAGTGTGTGTGTGAGTGGGTGTGTGTGGGTGTGTGTGAGTGTGTGTGTGTGTGTGAGTGTGTGTGTGTGTGAGTGGGTGTGTGTGTGTGTGTGTGTGTGAGTGTGTGTGTGTGTGTGTGTGTGTGTGTGTGTGTGAGTGTGTGTGTGTGTGTGTGAGTGTGTGTGTGTGAGTGTGTGTGTGTGTGAGTGTGTGTGTGTGTGCAGGGCCGGATCTGGGGGGGGGGGGGTTCCTGGGGTTCCGGACCCCCCCCCCCCCCCCTGGCCATCCAATGTACCTCTCAGAGAAAAAAAATGTGGACTTTGGACCCCTGCCTTCAGTTGGACCCCCCCCCCCCCCCTCAAACGAACTTGGTCCGGCCCTGTGTGTGTGTGTGTGTGAGTGTGTGTGTGTGTGTGTGTGAGTGTGTGTGTGTGTGTGTGTGTGTGTGTGTGTGTGTGTGTGTGTGTGTGTGTACAGGCGTTCGTGCGTGCGTGCGTGCGTTTGTCTGTCTGTCCGTCTGTCTGTGTGTTTGTCTGTCTGTGTCTGTGTCTCTGTGTCTGGGACTATCCATTGAGTGTGTCTCGATGTCACTGTGTCTATTTGTGTTTTGTGTGTCTCTGTGTCTGTCTATATCTGTGTCTGAATGTATATTTATTGGTCTTTGTATCTGATTCTCAGTGTGTGTTCTTTATAGGTAGGCCTACTTCAGCAAAGAGCGTATACGCGGTATTTCAGTGTACCTCTCGACCCTCACCCCTCGTTCAGTCATGTTCAGGTCACAAGTTATGTCAGCAGACCCACTTTTGGCGACGAGAAAAAATCTGGTGACAAGTGCCTGTCATATATCAAATCACTTGACGTCATAAAGATAAGGGGAGTAAAAACTGACATTCTGTATTTTATGTTTTAGACATGGCTTCCATAGCTCTTCTGAACTTGATTAACATATCAATAGGATGAAATTAAGATATATTACACTTTTCATACTCTATAAGTGATGCGGAAACAATAGTCGGGTTTGGCCCGTTAGCTACAATAAGGAGCCTACTATGAATTTTTCACAAGAACGGTGACAAGTTGGTGTCATTTTTCTCTCGCGCGTGGTGTGACTCAGTGTGTGAGTGTTTGCTCGAAAGAACTGTTCACTGCCGTCTCAAGATCTCCAGGTAGGATCCTAGAAGATTTACAATAAAGGCTAGCTGACATGACAATTACGTGCCTGAATTTGGGATCTTATATTTGTTCCTGGAGGAGCAGGAAATCTGTTGTCAAATATTTGTTATCCTGCAGCGGAGACTAATAGCGACTGAACAATTGAATTGATAGATGCCAGCGGTCTTATATCTTTTACATAATTTGCTTTCGAATTTGTGCAGCTGCGGAATATAGACAATACGGCAGCAATATAATATGCGAAGGGAAGGAAACCCCTGATTTCAAACCTCCGCTGCCTTGCGGCCATACCAGGAACGGCTTCTGGAGTAAACCCTGATGAATAATCCGGAGCTGGAGCTGGAGTCCCTAAGGCGGTCTGTTGTTGCTTGCCAACCTTTTTCCGGCAACTCCTGCGACGGCACTGGTACCAAGCTGTATTGGCTCTTGCCCTTCCCTTGGAATACATCAATGACGTGGAGAGGGGGGGGGGGGGGGGGGCTGCTGCATGGGCTACAGCCTGTCTTCTATAATTATCACCTCAGCCTAGGCTTGCGCCCTGGCGAAAAATCCTCTCAGGCGCAGATCCATGGCCCCACGGGACCGACGTATGCCGACAATAGTATGTGATATATTTTTGTATTGTCAAAAGATGAAGATCAGGAGACTATAGTATCAACTAGGTGGAGCGTCTGTGGGGAGCCCTGTTAATGGTGTCTAATATCCTATATATATGTCAGCAGAGGTCGGCGAAATGGGCGGATCGGAAGACTATAGCATCAACACGGGAAAGATCCGGACGTTCGGTGTGGTGGACTATGTGATGTTCTCTCTCGTGCTGCTTCTCAGCGCCGTCATCGGCATGTACTTCGCCTACAAGGACAGAAAGCAGGTCACCACGAAGTAGGTTGAGTAAAATTAAAAAGTAGTACGCGTTAGTCCTTGTACGGTAGTAGTAGTAGTAGTATCGTCTTTGCTATTGTTGTTGTGGTGGTGGTGGAGACGAGTCCTATAAAACAGCAAGGGGGCGGGCGGTTAAGATAACCATGTCCATCGTTTTCTCCTCTTTCCCATCTTCTTCATTCTATTTCCAATGTTCTTAGTGTTGTCACCATTGTCGCTATTCCCGTCGCGATATAACCTTGAACGGTTGAAAACGACGTTAAACACCAAATAAAGAAAGAAATTGTCGCTATTGTTTTTTTGGGTATATAACCACCCCCTCTTCCTCCTCCTCCATCTATACTCGTCGGCCTCATCATCCACACATCCAAACCCCCACCCTACCCTCCCCCCTTCATGCACGTCCTCCTGTTCAAATCCGTCATCACTATCATCATCTTCTGACCTTGAAGTCTACAATGCCTTCTATCGACCTTGAGTGTACATATCTACACGGACTTCCATGCCTTCTTCCTTTCAGCGCCTTCATGCTGGCGGGTAAATCTATGCACGTGATCCCCGTTGCAATGTCCTTGGCCGTGACCTTCATGTCGGCCTTGACCTTGCTCGGAAACCCCGTGGAGGTGTACAACTTCAACACGATGTTCTGGTGGCTGGCGCTGAGTATGCTGATAGCTGTGGCCGCCTCTGCCCATGTTTTTGCCCCTTTTTTCTTTCGTCTCAGAGTTACAACTGTGTTTGAGGTCAGTACTAGAGTTATAAAAACATATCTGAGTATGTGTTTCTTCAAACTGATAATGGGCATTAAAGAAGATCCAAAAACGCGGTCAGTACTGGTGCTAAAACATAACTGAGTATTAAAGAAGATCCAAGAACGCGAGGTCAGTATTTGAGTTAGAATATAACTCAGTAAGTCTTTCTCTAAACCGATAATGGTCATTTAAGAACATCTAACAACATCTGTAACTCATTATGTCTTTCTGTAAAACGATAATGGGCATTTAAGAAAATCCAAGAACGTGAGGTCAGTACTCGTGTTAAAACATAACTAAGTATGTGTTTCTTTAAACAGATAATGGGCATTTAAGAACATCTAATAATATGAAGTCAGTATTTTTGTTAAAATGTAACTCAGTATGTCTTGTGTTAAACCAATAATGGGCATACAAGAATATCCAAGAACGTGAGGTCAGTATTGGAGTTAAAATATAACTCGCTGTGTCTTTCTTTAAACCGACAATGGGCATTAGAGAAGATTTAAGAACATGAGGTCACTACTAGAGTTAAACATAGCTGATAATAACTCTTTTTAAAAACCGTAAATGAGCATTAGAGAAGATCCAAGAATTAGGTCAGTATTGGAGTATTTATATAATAAGATAGTATGTTCATAAGAGAGTATGTCTTTCTTTAAAACGATATTTGGAAAAGAAGATCCAAGAACATGGTCGGATATTTGATGTCAATATTGATGGTATTGTTGGAAAATTGTTTCAGATATGTTGAGAAGTTAAATATGAGGATTTTAAAAGAAAATTTCAGATTAACAGCGTGGATGGATAAGTGTATATGCATTTCCCATTCAAATCTCGATTTTAAGTTCAAGGATTAGTTTTGAATTGGATCGGGGTTTTGCTTTTCTTTTCTACAGTACTTACAGATGCGATTCAATACCCCCGTGAGGATTCTTGGGAGCATCATAATCATTCTGCAAACGGTAACGTATGCCATTTATGGTTATTATGTAACTGGTTTCGTTTAGCTTCAATTTTTATTTTGTCTTGTATCTCGAGACAGTAGGGACGAGAGATTGGAGATAGTGTTTATCTGAGATTTTGCTGCTGTTACTTATTATCCCTCTTGTACTACGTACACTGTAGTTATTCTTATGTTAGAAGCGGGTTGGTGGGATAAGGAAGGCGATTCTTTTCTTTATTTGGTGTTTAACGTCGTTTTCAACCACGAAGGTTATATCGCGACGGGGAAAGGGGGGAAGATGGGATAGAGCCACTTGGTAATTGTTTCTTGTTCACAAAAGCACTAATCAAAAAATTGCTCCAGGGGCTTGCAACGTAGTACAATATATGACCTTACTGGGAGAATGCAAGTTTCCAGTACAACGGACTTACCATTTCTTACATACTGCTTGACTAAAATCTTTACAAACATTGACTATATTCTATACAAGAAACACTTAACAAGGGTAAAAGGAAAAACAGAATCCGTTAGTCGCCTCTTACGACATGCTGGGGAGCATCGGGTAAATTCTTCCCCCTAACCCGCGGGGGGTAGGAAGGCGATTGCCATGGCCCGGTGGTGGTGGTGGTGTTTGTGGTAGCCATGCGCGTGTGTGTGTGTGTGTGTGTGTGTGTGTGTGTGTGTGTGTGTGTGTGAGTGTATATATGTGTGTGTGTGTGAGTGTGTTTGTGTGTGTGTGTGTGTAAGTGTGTGTGTGTGTGCGTGTGAGTGTAAGTGTGTGTAAGTGTGAGTGTAAGTGTGTGTGTGTGTGTGTGTGTGTAAGTGTGTGTGTGTGTGTGTGTGTGTGTGTGTGTGTGTGTGTGTGTCCCTCTGTGTGTGTCTGCCTGCTAGTCTGTATCTGCGTGTCTCATCTCTGTGTATGCATGTGTGTGTGCCTGTCAATCTGTGTCTGTGTGTGTGTGCTTCTTGTTCCTTAAAGTGTAAGTGCTCAAGTGTGAAAAGACTTATCATTATGTTGCAGCTGGTGTATTTTTCTTTCATCTTGTACGCACCGTCACTAGCTTTGAGTTCAGGTACAGTAATAGCAATAATAAGCTCTCACTTGGTTTTTGTCTGTCTGTCTGTCTGTCTGTCTGTCTGTCTGTCTGTCTGTCTGTCTGTCTGTCTGTCTGTCTGTCTCTGTCTGTCTCTGTGTGTCTCTGTCTTTCTGTCTGATGGCTTTTCAAGAAATTAATTCATACAAAATCCAGCTCTCCACATCAAGCAATCAAGATGTTGATTTTTGATATGTGTGAAAATAGAGTTTTATGTAAAAGCCTCGCCAGTCGTGAGGCGGTGATCCGTTCTGTTTTTCACGAAGGAGCGTGCCCGCCTTCAAATTTCCTTTTTTGTGTGTGTGCAGTGACCAGCGTGAGCCTATGGGGGTCAGTTGTTGGCATTGGTCTAGTGGTCACCTTCTACACCACGCTGGTGAGTTGAAACCGTCTTCATTACATTTAGTCAACTTTTGACTAAATGTTTTAACGTAGAGGGGGGAATCGAGCATTTTTTTTATGCTGCCAAATAGCTGGTGTTTTATGGCGTGAAAGAGAATGTCTTTGCCAGCAAAACGTTTCTCACAGGCCAAGTAGTAATAAAATCCATTGGTTTTTTTTATGTATTATTATTAAGTAGTATTCTTATCATGCATGTCGAATGAAGCCTGTGCTGCGACTTCTGTCTTGTGTGTGGCGCACGTTATATGTCAAAGCAGCACCGCCCTGATATGGCCCTTCGTGGTCGGCTGGGCGTTAAGCAAACAAACAAACAAAAAAATGCATGTCGAAACGCGATCTTTCTCAAACTAAGCGGTCAGAGTTTACTTCCTGCTGTATATGCACTCGGCTGGAAATTAGCACCTGCCTCATTCCACGGCCGGTGTAACACGAAATTTTTACTCCACGAAAAATTTACTCCGGAGTAAACATTTCGTACGAAATTCTTACTCCGAGTACACCTTTCGTACGAGAAAAGAACTCCGAAAGGTACGAAAAAAATACTGCCTCCACGAAATTTTGACTCCCCAATTTTTGTACTTCATGTAAAAATTTCGTACGCGAAAATGGGATGCGTGCGAAGGGATAATGCCAATATGTGATCTCGCGCTAAAAAATTTCGCGCTACCCTCCCTCCACCCCTTCCACCACCAAGACTAACAGGGGACAGGGGAGTAAATTGCTCGTGTTAGGGTGGAATAATGTATTTGTTATTTATTCGTTATGGGAGTAACATTTTCGACCGAAATGTTGACTCGGAACACACCTTTCGTTGGAAGTTATTTTCTCGTGTTATGGGGGAGTAGTTTTTTCGTAAAGGGAGTAAATTTTTCGAACGAAATTTTTACTCCGGAGTAAAAATCTCGTGGGACGGTTATTTTCTCGTGTTACACCGGGGAAGATTAAGGCAGCGAGGGAGAGGAGATGGGCATTGCCCTCACAAAGCTGCCACCTAGAGAAGTTGAGATCTCTCTGAAGCATGTCGCTACAACAACGACTAAAAGGTTATGGCATTATATACCTCTGCCAACTCTCAACAAGGGGAGGGGCCGTTTCTGTGCTAATAAGCAGTAAGGATTTGACATTTTACAATGTGTAATTTTTTGGGCTTGGACAAAAAGGACATTAGCACAAACTATTCAGAATACTTTCGTTGTCTTTGCTTTGGACATTTCCTTTAGCTGCATCTACGGCAATGAAAATAGTGAAGATGACCTATGCCCATGCAATCACTGCATCTGCCTTCGCGTAACTATTGGTAGCAAGTAATGTCGAAACAGCCTACTCTTCCTTTTTCAGATGTATTTTTCTCTCCATGAAATAGTGTATTGCTCTGTTTGTAAAATAGCTATAAAATTCTCTCGACGTTCTCAGAAGAATTCAGCAAGCTGTCTCCTCGTTACCTGTCAGTGCTGCAGGGCGGAATGAAAGCCGTGGTGTGGACAGACACATTTCAGTCAGCCGTCATTATTGTTGTCCGTCGTTAACTGTTTTTTTTAATCAAGCTGTCTTCTATTTCTCAATCAACTGTCTTCTCGTTACCGTGTGTTCTCAATCAAGCTGACCTGTGTTCTCGTTACCTGTGTCACTGGGTGGAATGAAATATGTGACCCTCCACCACGAAATGAGTCGCATGTCACCTTTGCATGATTTTCATATTTTTTACATTTTCCTAAAGAGTTTTTTATGCTCTATCCAGTAGTGAAAACCGTTTTAGAAAAGAGCGAAAACTGTTTGAGTTATAAGCCTGTGACTTTAGGTGACCCTCACACTGTTACCAGACACTCCCCGGACTTATATTAAGCCTAGCGCAGAACCGCGCGAGGTGACATGCGACTCATTTCGTGGTGGAGGGTCACATATGTGGTGTTGGCAGACACATTTCAGTCAGCCGTCATTATTTTCGTTCTTTTGGCCGTTCTCATTTAAGCTGTCCTGTCTTCTCGTTACGTTTGTTACAGGGTGGAATGAAAGCTGTAGTGTGGACGGACACATTCCAGTCAGTCATCATTATTGCCGGTCTTCTGGCCGTCCTCATTCAGGGCTCCATTGTCACAGGGGGCTTTGCACATGCGTGGAAAATAGCGGATGAACGGGACAGGATCAAATTTGATGAGTAGGATGATCTTTTGTTTTTTAAAAACGTCGAAGTTTTACATTTTGTAACCAAATACGATCACCAGAAAACTATGCATAGCTGCAAGCGTTCCGGTCGTCTGCTTTACCGGTCGTCACCTGTTGCGCTCATTGATGTTGCATGACTTTAGTGTTAAGGCCTAAAAAAAAAATAGGTGTGGTTACGGTAACCCGACCTACCCTATTTTTAGGGGCCGACCCTATAACTTTTTATTACATTTGTCAACAAAAAAAAAGATAAAAAAAGAAAACGAGTGCAGAAAACGCAATGAAAGCGAAATCGCCCGAGTCGCACACTTATTTCCCTGTCAAGTAGGTTTAATTTGTACACATTAGAAAAAAAAGTAAAAAAAAAAAAAAGGGATTGCCTACCTTCCTACCCTATGTTTTTTGGCTATGTTACCGTAACCACACCTATTTTTTTTGTTGGCCTAACTACAGGATTAAACTTTGTTCCCAGAGCTGTTTTGCACCAACTGCCTTAAATGATTGATGTACAGTCGTAGTTAGATAGATATAGTCGGACCCCCCCCCCCCCCCACGCCCTTATTCATTAAAAGGCTTCGTTGTTGGTAACACGCTATACAATAATAAAACCATTGGGTCGGGATTTTATCATGTATATTTCAATTTTAGTGAATGAGTGGAGTGAGTGAGTGAGTGAGTGAGAGAGAGTGGGAGAGAGTGAGTGAGTGAGTGAGTTAGTTAATTAGTTTGGTAGTTAGTTATAGTTAGGCTAGTGGGTTTTTTCAAGTCAAACGAAACTGCAGGTCGGCAGGGAAAATATGACCTCGCAGGTTATAGTCAACACAGAGATGTGGTATATATCTAGATAATTAGTATCTTGGAATAGCAACCAGCTAATACGTACTAATTGCTCTTCAGTTTCAGTTTTGACCCTTCTACCCGCCATTCCGTCTGGTCAGTGGTGGTGGGCATGGGGTTCTTCTGGATGTCCCTGTACGGGGTCAATCAGGCGCAGGTCCAGCGCTGCATCTCATGCTCCTCCATCAAGAAGGCACAGTGGTATGTCTGCATGGTAGTAATCATCAGAAATGATTGAATTTTATCCCTTTACTTCTCAGCAGTCACAAGTCACATGACTGCTGATCACTTCCTTTGTGCATAATTATGTTAAAAATCAGACAGAATTTTTAAAAATGCTGAGATTTTCCTCAGCTCTCAATAGAAAAAGTGAAGGCAAAGATTGATGAATGGAACAAAGCCTTTCATCTGATCAAAATCAGTTAAAACAAAAGCTCTCAAAATTGTTTCTTCTTTGTCAAAACTGGGGCTCATCTGGGCCTGACAAAAAACACACCCACACACCAGAAACTGTTTCAAGTTCAAAAAGGAAAAAAATTCTTAAGATCAGCTTAATATCCAAGGATTGATGAATGGAACAAATTGTACTGTAGCCTTTCAACTGTTCAAAATCAGTTAAAACAAAAGCCCTCAATTGTTTCTCTTCTTTGCCAAAACTGGGGCTCACCTGGGCTTGAAAAAAACCCACACACACCAGAAACTGTTTCAAGTTCAAAAAGAGGAAGATTATTATGTCCAGCTCAATATCCAGAGGAATGACCACTGCAGTGAGTAGATACTTAGACAAGGGAAAACCTAAGTCACAAAAAAGTACACACGTTGGACAAATACATAACACAGGAAGGGGGTCGAGGTGGGGGGTGGCTTGGTGGTCGCATAATCAAAACAAGTATGTCAAAGAAAAATTATTTGTACTAGGCGGTGGTTCCTGCCATGCAAGGCACACTCGTCAAGACATACACAAGCAGTCTTTATACAGCATGGCATCTTTTGTATTCAGTAATCAGATTGTGGATGGTTGAACATTTCATCATTCATATTTTGTTCATGCTTTGCATATTTTTTTAACGAAAAATTGTCTGCTAAAAATGCGGCATGTTACACGTACTGTGTTGAGCTGTATAATTATGCTGGTACTGTTTTGTTTATCTAAGAAACAAAATAGTTTGGAGTACATTCAAAAGTTTATCATAAGCTTATGTGACATTAATCGTTGTATTGTTTAGGGCTTTGTGGTTGAATCTCCCCGGGATCGTTATCATTGCCAGTCTGAGCTTCATGATCGGAGTGGTTATGTTCGCCTTTTATGCTGACTGTCATCCCATCGGGATCATCGCCAAGACAGACCAGGTGAGAGAGAGAGAGAGAGAGAGAGAGAGAGAGAGAGAACTCAGGAACTCAGGAACTCAGGAAATTTAATGCGAGGCCACCGGCATATACGCATGGGGGTTTACAAAAGACACAGGAAAAAATAGGAATAAAAATCCACAACAAAATTTCATGGTTGTACAGAAACAAGAGAAATATATATCGTGGCACGAAAATTTACAAATTTTGTCTCAAAGTATCAGTCATAGCAACAATTGCCTGTTTGAAATTTCTTCATCACGTGTTTTCATGGCATAATAACAATACATGGCTACAGCTCTATTAATGTATATACTCTCATTTTGTAGCAGAAAAATCAAGGGTGGTACATGTACATTGTCAGTGAAATATTTCAAAATATATTTTACACGTAGATCCTGGTATTTTGGGCAATGTAGCAGAAAATGTATTTCGTTTTCCACAGCAGGACAAAACGGGCACGTGTTTGGTACAGCACTATAGCGTTTGTTTCCATTCAGGTCAATAATACCTAGGCGTAGTTTGACAAAAATGTTTCTAAATTTAGTAAGTGTGATATCTGTTAGGTATTTTTCCGGCTGCAATAAAGACTTGAACGAACTATACGTTGAAAATCTATCACTTTCCATTATCTTACCAAACCATTCCTGCTTATAGCAGTCAATCAAACGCTGTCTAAACGCACGCAGAAAAGCTTTTTCATGAACAACACCACCATTCAGCCATACAAAGGAAAACCCACACATATCCAAACAACGCTTTACCGAGCAAGCCCAATTTTGCAAATCAACCTCATTTCCGGGTAACCTTGAAAATCTTTTTTTTATCCATCTCGTACGCTTGTCTAGGTAATCTAACCAAAAACATGTTCTGCAGCTTTAGCCAGTACCTGATAACACTGACAGTACTGTCAATGAATAAAGGGAAACGACCGAGTTCTCCATATGCCATCGCGTTTGGAGTTCTTGGTAAAACATTCAAAAATCTTTTACAAGCAAACAAATGCGGAGA
>NC_090246.1:23656891-23766891 GCF_037325665.1 Littorina saxatilis
TTGTAATTTAAAAATTACACAACACCATGAAAAATCTTTATCGACGATCGCGAATCTGCTTATATCAATAACACATTACGAAAAGCTCTCTCTCTCTCTCTCTCTCTCTCTCTATATATATATAAAAAAATTCAATTTCCTCTCCAGAGAAGGAAAACAAAGGCATCCTGGCAGGGATAAATGAGACCTAAAGGGAAGTAACTCATTTTGACCTGAGTTCAGGATGCCCTTTACCTCGTATCATGTTGATATGATTGCGTTTTCCAGGCATCTTTTAGTGCCTACGCTATACTGAATGGTCCGATGTTCGGCCTGTTTCTTCTCGGCATGTTCTTCCCGTGGGCCAACTCGTTTGTAAGCAGCTTCTTTTAAAGACGCAGTCCTTCCCGTCAGTAAACTGCAGTTCGGTTCACAATCTCAGATCTGGTCAGGCATTGGCATGGCATGGGATGAGACCATCTATTGACTTGGACGCATACCAGAAATCAATATCCTGCCTGTTTTTTGGGGGAGAGTGTGAATTGTGTAATGAATTCGCTATGTCTGGCAAGTTCTGTGAGCCGATTCATTTACACGGGGAGGACTGAGCCAATAATACATTACTAATTTGTTATAACCGTTTCAACATAACTTTATTGTCTTTAGTGGGTTTTTTTTAAATGACAAATGTATAGTGACTATTTGTGGTTTGGGAAGTGCAGTTCAGCTCCTAAACTCAGCGCTTGCAGCAAAAAGGTATGCAAGCGAAGTGTGTGTACTTTTCATTTCTTAAATACTACTATGCCTGGCATTAACACTAGCTAAGGTTTTACAATGCGTGTCTACTGCCTCCCAGTTGCACATGCCCCTATCCCGCTTTCCGTGTCGGGTTTAGAAGTAGAACTGAAAAGGGATAAAACGATCAGGGCTCCCCAACCTAGAGGGTCCCAGGACCCACAATTTCAATTCATAGAGAGTCCATGGACCCCCTCCCCCTCAGGGGAGTTTTAGAGGGTCCCAGGACCCACAATTTCAATTCATAGAGAGTCCATGGACCCCCTTCCCCTCAGCGGAGTTTTAGAGGGTCCCAGGACCCACAATTTCAATTCATAGAGAGTCCATGGACCCCCTCCCTCTCAGCGGAGTTTTAGAGGGTCCCAGGACCCACAATTTCAATTCATAGAGAGTCCATGAACCCCCTCCCCCTCAGCGGAGTTTTAGAGGGTCCCAGGACCCACAATTTCAATTCATAGAGAGTCCATGGACCCCCTCCCCCTCAGCGGAGTTTTAGAGGGTCCCAGGGCCCACAATTTCAATTCATAGAGAGTCCATGGACCCCCTCCCCCTCAGCGGAGTTTTAGAGGGTCCCAGGACCCACAATTTCAATTCATAGAGAGTCCATGGACCCCCTCCCCCTCAGCGGAGTTTTAGAGGGTCCCAGGACCCACAATTTCAATTCATAGAGAGTCCATGGACCCCCTCCCCCTCAGCGGAGTTTTAGAGCGTCCCACGAGTCCAGGAGCCCAAAATGAAGCCCTAACGTACAAGTAACAATTGACATTTTCTATTAAATAAGCTAGAGCATATGAACCGCAAAGTCAAGGTTTTTAATCTACAGAACACAATGGAGAATTTATTTTAATTTTATAAGACTTGTATATTTATGTTTTTGATTTTGTTCTATTTGAAGAAATGTTTTCTGTGAAAGGGTGCATTTGTAGGGTGCATGACATCTTTGGTGATCATGGCCTGGATAGGAATCGGCGCCTTTTGGCACAACGTTTCCACGGCATCGCTCTCTGCCGTTGTCACTACAGGATGTACATGGAATAACATCACCACCAACGTCACCACAACCACCACAACTACCACCTCCCCTACCACCATTTTCATTGCTACGGATGATCCCACGTGGGTGTTTTGACTCTGATTCTGTCTCTCTGTCAATGTGTATTTTTGTTTGTTTTGTTTGCTTTCTCCACTCTGTCTGTTTATTTGTCTGTTTGCCTGTCTGTCCCCCCCCCCACACACACACCCACCCACACACGCCCAAACATACCCCTCTCTCTCTCTCCCCTTCTCTAACTTTCTATCCCCCCTTTGTCTGTATATGCATTTATAGATATAAACGTGTGTGTGTGTGTGTGTGTGTGTGTGTGTGTGTGCGTGTGTGTGTGTGTGTGTGTGTGTGTGTGTGTTATAATGCTGATTTCACATGCATCTTATTTTCAACAGCTGTTTCCTGGATAATATAAATATTCTATATGTCGTGTTCCGAGCGTACATAAACAACACTCACATCAGGTACGTTCATCTGGTTTACTTGTCTAGCAAACTGCTACAGATGACAACAATACAAGGTCGATGCGGTAAGCCATGCCTAATCAGTGTCCCGCGTGCATGCCCGAGCGCGAAGCGAGTTGTGGGCGGAAAGGCACCGTTGCACATGCGCGCCCCATCACATGACCGACCGAGTTCGACCGACACGACCCGAGAGGTACCGAATACCGTCACATCTCCCCCCTTCAAATAAAAAGATATAATGATCTTGATGAAACGAAACGTTATCGTTATCATTTAAAATTAAAGTTCAATAGGGGTTTCAGTAACAAATCTTTCGACCGGAACCGAAACAGTCATTGTTTATTTGCTGTTGATCTGCGGAGTCGATGGTTCACTCTTCGAAGCGGGACGGTGGTCTCACAGTTCGTCCGCTGCGGGTTTTGATGACCGGAGTCGACGTTTGCTGCCCTGGGTTAGGCGCCGCTGGAGGACGTCGCGGGGACCCAGGCGTCGGTGGAGGTTCCGGAGAACGAAGACCTGGCTGGTCTGCATTGCGCTGGCTTGGCGTTTCAGGAACAGGACTCTGTTGGGTTGGGACAGGGTAAAGGACAGGGATGTTGGTCATGGTAGGCCTGTCTAACACTTGTCGAGAAGACAATCTGAGGTGTCGTCTGTTCCGACGATACTGTCCCCTTTCTGACCGTATCTCGTAGGACCGTGGTGCACATTGACGCAGGACTGTTGCTGGTTTTCCCCAGGACTTTTCGTGGTCTAGTTTCTGGAGAACAGTGTCACCTGGTATTAGTGGCGGCAGGGTCTCTGTCCCATGACGTCTGTCGTGGTCACTCTTGTTTCTGAGCTTTGCTTGCTCGTCCCGCGCCTTGATCGCATCCCTTCTGACCGTCTTTGGGATGAGATTGCTTGCGAGAGTAGGGAGCGTCGTTCGCATCTTTCTTCCGAGTGCTAGCTCCGCTGGACTCGTTCCTGTTGGCGTCGTAGGTGTAGCCCGGTGACTGAGTAGGGCTAAGAACGGGTCTTCTTGAGCGAGAATCTTCTTGGCCTCTTGTACTGCTCGCTCGGCTTCTCCATTCGACTGAGGAAAGTATGGACTGCTAGTCGAGTGAGTAAACTTCCATGCTGCTGCGAAGTTCTGGAACTCTGTTGACGTGAACTGAGAACCGTTGTCCGTGACGACGACGTCTGGTATTCCGTGGTGTGCGAAGATGTTCTTCATCCGTCCAATGACGACTTCAGATGTCTCTCTCGGAAGATGAGCGATTTCAAGATATCTTGAATAATAGTCAATCAGAACAAGATAACTCTGTCCCTTGAAGTCACACAAGTCTACAGCAACCATCTGGAATGGTCTGTCTGGGAGTTCTGTTGTCATAAGTGGCTCACTTCTTTGGGATGGCTGCTTCTCTTCGCAGTGTTGACATGCTGACACTCTTTGCTTGATGTTTTCATTGATGCCTGGCCACCAAACTGTCGACTTTGCTCTTTCTCGACATTTGGTTATCCCGAGATGGCCTTCGTGAATCCGGTTCAGCATTTCTTCTCTCAAAACGTGCGGAATGACGATCCGGACGCCTCTGACGAGAAGACCTCGATGTATGCTGAACTCCCCTCTGAATGCGTAGTAGTCTTTCAGAGCTGGCTCTACGTCTGTGACGTACCTGGGCCAACCGTTGGCCGTGTAGTGTAGAGCTGCTTTGACGACAGGATCTTGCTGACTCAGTGCTGCTATCTCGTCTAGTCTTTTGTCTGAAACCGGCCATGAAGATTGGACAGCGTCGACGTGAGCTTCCACATCTTCCGCCAGTAGTATGGCAACATCGGCTCTGTCTTCCGATGTCTCTTCTCTCCCCTCTTGGACAGGCGACTGAGGACTTCTCGACAAGGCGTCAGCCACCACAAGCGTCTTGCCTGGTGAATAACTTGCTGTCAAGCTGAATCGCATCAGTCTCATCAGCATCCGCTGACATCTGATGGGCGTTTCGTCCAAATCTTTGGTGTTGATGAGAGGAATGAGCGGCTTGTGGTCGGTTTCGAGCGTAAATTTCTCCAGACCGATCAGATAACGTTCGAACTTTTCGCACGCCCACACAGCAGCTAGACACTCCTTCTCAATCTGGGCATACCCTTGTTCCGTTGATGTCAGAGTTCTTGAGCAGAAAGCGACTGGCTTCATCTTCTCCCCGTGCTGCTGCAGGAGTACGCCGCCAATACCGTAGCTGCTCGCGTCGGCACTGACCGTTGTCGGCTTAGTCAAGTCGAAGTAAGCGAGAGTAGGAGCTGCTGTCAGGAGCTCTTTCGCTTTTGAAAACGCAAGTGTCTGTGGCTGTCCCCAGTTCCACGCCTTGTCTTTCTCCAGCAACTCGGTGACAGGCTTCAAGACTGACGACAAGTTTGGCAGAAATCGTCCCAGAAAGTTCATCATGCCCAGAATTCTTCTCAGTTCTGTGACGTTGGTCGGGTCAGGCATGTTGATGATGGCATCAATCTTCTTCTTGTCTGGTCTGATTCCGTCGGCGTTGATCACGTGACCAAGGAACTCGATCTCTGACTGCTTGAAGCTGCATTTTTCCTTGTTGAGCTTGAGCCCGGCCTCGACAATCTTCTTCATGGAGCTCTCAAGATGCTGCTCGTGTTCTTCATCTGAGTTGCTGTAGATGAGAACGTCGTCGAAGAAACAGATCGTGTTTTCTTCTCCCTTCAGGATCGTCTCCATCGTACGTTGGAAAATCTCGGGAGCGGAGGATATTCCGAACGGAAGTCTTTTGTAGTAGTACCTTCCGAATGGCGTGATGAAGGTTGTGTACTTGGCAGTTTCTGGGTCGAGAGGAATTTGATAAAACCCCGACGTTGCGTCCAGCTTGCTGAAAATCTTCGCTCCTTTGAGTCGATGCAAAATGTCGTCGAGAGTCGGAATCGGGTACCTCTCCCTCTTGACTGACAAGTTCAGCTTTTTCAAGTCCGTGCAGATCCGGACCGCTCCAGATTTCTTCAAAACTGGCACCATCGGAGAACACCAATCTGTTGGCTCGGTTATTTCCTCAATAATTCCGGCCTTCTTCATCCTTTCCAGTTCTTCTTCTACCTTCTTCATCAAAGGTATGGGTACTCTCCGAGCTGTGTGCAGACTGTAGGGCTGGCTGTTCTCTTTCAAGACGATCTTTGCCGGTGGGCAATTGACTGGTTGCTGGTCCAACTCACCGAACGCTGGCTGTATGCTGTCGAGACGTTGGACAAGTCCCATGCGTTTACAGGCTTCTCTGCTTAATAAGCTCTCTGTCTTGCTGTCGACGACATAGATATCCAGGTGAAACTCTTGACCGTTGATGTAGGTAGTGTCCCTAAAGAATCCTATGCAGGATATCTGTCCGCCTGCGCCGTGCATGACTGCACAGGTGGGGATAAGTTTGGGACACGGGACAAGGGTCAGGTAGAGGGATTTGGAAATGATGGTCACATCTGCACCTGTGTCGATCTTGAACTTGATCTTGCGACGTCCAAATGATAGGTCAGTGTACCATGCTGGTTCAGCTCCCTGCTTGTGTACGACACCCATGTAGTACACTTCTTCTGCGTCGACAGCGTTGACTTGCTTGGAACGGCAACAAGAAAAGTAATGTCCGTACCTGCCACAGCCGTGACACTGCTTCCCTTTTGCTGGACAGTCACTGTCTTTCTTGTGTTGTCCACGTCCGCAGCGTGAACATGATGCGTCACTTCTCCCCTCCTGAGGAAAGCGACGACCGCCACCACGCGGATGACGAAATCCACCCCTGGAACCGGCGTGCTTGGTTGCTGGACCGCTGCTGCCACTGTCACAGCTGGTACCTGCTGCACCTGCACCGCCGCGAGGGCGTCTGTTGAATCGCTGCGTACTGGTGTGTACAGCGTCAACACTGGAACGTTGCTCAGACAGCTGTCTCTTGACTTGCTCGTACTGCCTGGCTTGCTTAATGGCGTCTTGCAAATTCAGGTCTGCTTGCATTTGTAACTTTTCTGAGAGTTCTCGGTCGTTCACACCAAGGACGAACCTGTCGCGAATGGCTTCGTCGCGGTTATGAAAATCTGCGTGCTCAGAAAGTTCGTACAGGGCTCTGACGTAAGGTTCGATTTGCTCGCCGCTGTGTTGGCTTCTGGTGTTGAAGACGGCTCGAACGTGTATGACGTTCTTTTGTGGAACGAAGTGCGTGTCAAATAACTTCAGTACGTCCTCCAGTTTTGCTTCGTCATTGTCCTCGTCATATTCGAACTGTTCGTAGATCTGTTCGGCTTGTATGCCCATAGCATAGATTAAGGAACTGACCTGGACTGAAAATTGTTCTTTGTCTAGTTTAGAAGCAACCCTGTAGCGTTCGAAACGCTTACGCCACGTGAGCCACTGGTCGGGCCTCCCAAAGTCGAGTGGTTCAGGCGGTTTGAATGGCATGCTCTTCTTCTTCCGTACGACTATGCTCGACTATTTCAAAACTCACGGTTGGGTAAAGAATCCCACCGCTGCCACCATGTCGTGTTCCGAGCGTACATAAACAACACTCACATCAGGTACGTTCATCTGGTTTACTTGTCTAGCAAACTGCTACAGATGACAACAATACAAGGTCGATGCGGTAAGCCATGCCTAATCAGTGTCCCGCGTGCATGCCCGAGCGCGAAGCGAGTTGTGGGCGGAAAGGCACCGTTGCACATGCGCGCCCCATCACATGACCGACCGAGTTCGACCGACACGACCCGAGAGGTACCGAATACCGTCACACTATACATCTAGGCTCAAGCTTTCCCAATACTTTTAACATGATAAAATGTGTTTTTTTGTGTGGAAAGGATGACGATCGATCAATCCTCGAGATTAACCCAAATGAATCAATTCATCGACATATTTTTCCAGTGATATTCCTGCTTACCCGATCTACACACTTTCTTACGTGTACTACACCATCACTGGAGCCACCGTGGTTGTCATTGTCGGTCTCATCTTCAGCTTTATATCAGGTGAGGGGAACAGAATAAACAGTTACAGCTCGTACTTCAAGTGCTTAATGCTTTTGCACCTTGTGTGTTTGCTGGAACGCAGTAATAACCATTATCTCTGGTTCTGTAGCAGTTGTGGTCGATGGCATCACCGTTTGCCTGCCCGGAATTTTGTAGTTTCTGGCTTAGTAATATGCGTCAGGCTGATGATTGCTTCGGTTAATTCTTTAAAAAAAAAAAAAAAGGACCGAAAAAAATAGATTACATATTGCATCTATCGTATCCGAGCTGGCGCGCAGGAACGTCAAAGTGTTGTTTTTGAAAAATGTGAAGAAGTTGATTTCCGTGTTACATCTATTATAACCACAAGAGTTAGCGAAATAGAACTTTTATTTGTTGTTTGTTTGGCTAGTAGATTGGTGGGTTGGTAGGGTGGTTGGTTGGTCGGCTTGCTTGCTGGCTTTGTAGTGTACGTTATTATGTAAGTTTGCCTATGCGTACTGAAATCGGTCGCTTTGCTACACTGTTTGTGTCTACCTTCTCACTGTCAAAGTTCCTGGCAAATGTTTACATCTTCGTTCTAAAAGCCTTTCTTTGGCAGGCCACACCAAGCCGTCATCTTTGGACCCTCGACTGATCTGCCCGCTGCTCGACACTGTCTTCCCCTGTCTGCCCGAGTGTGTGCTCAAACCTTTCCGCTGTGGCATCGACCATAAAGATGTAATGTTGGCAGTACATGTTGTTAGAATGAGAGAGAGAGAGAGAGAGAGAGAGAGAGAGAGAGAGAGAGAGAGAGAGAGAGAGACAGACAGACAGACAGAGACAGACAGACAGACAGAGACAGCCAGCCAGCCAGCCAGCCAGACAGACAGACAGACAGAGACAGCCAGCCAGCCAGACAGACAGACAGAGAGTCTGACAGACTAAAATGAACAGACACAGAGTGATAGACAAAGCTCGGAGTCAGAGTGACAGAGACTTAAAAAAAAGTAGAGAAAGAGAGTGAGACACAGACAGAGAGACAGAGAGAAACAGAAAGACGAAAACAATTGTTTCAAACCTTTTCCGCGGTGGTGTCGACCATCAAGATGTAATGTTGGCAATGCATGCCGTTTAAATGAGAGAGGGAATGAGGGGGGGAGAGAGAGAGAGAGAGAGAGAGAGAGAGAGAGAGAGAGAGAGAGAGAGAGAGAGAGAGAGAGAGAGAGAGAGAGAGACAGGGAAGGGGAGAGAGGGAGGGAAGGGGAGAGAGAGAGGGAAAGGGAGAGAGAGAGGGAAGGCCGGGGAGAGAGAGAGGCCGAGAGAGAGAGAGGGGGGGGGGGAAGGGGAGAGAGAGAGGGGGAGAAAGAAGGAAGGGGGGGGGGGGGTGGGCAGAGAGAGAGAGGGAGAGAGACAGATAGACAGACAGACAGTAGACAGAAGGTCAGACTGACACACAGGAGGTCATACTCACAGACAGACAGGCAGGCAGGCAGACAGACAGACAGACAGAAACAGACAGACAGAAATGGACACAGAGAGTGATAGACAAAGTGTGAGGGAGACGCACAGACAGTCAGAGACTGAGGAAAAAACATTGAGACAGAGACAGAGAGACACAGAAAAACAGAAAGAGAGAGAGAGAGAGAGATAAAGAGAGAAAGGAGTAACAGAGAGAGGATGTGTGTGTGTGTGTGTGTGTGTGTGTGGTGTGTGTGTGTGTGTGTGTGTGTGTGTGTGATGCCCTTGCCCATGCCTGTGTCTGTGCCTGTACCCGTGCCTATATGTTTTTGTCTATGCCTGTCTGTGAGCTTGCATATAATATGTCATCCGGATATTCAACTCCAACACACCTCTCAGTACTAGCATGTCCTGGATTTCTTTTATCATGTAAAAATATAAAAAATAGCTCTCTACTTTTCAGAAATACGTGAAGTACGAGAAAGCCATGAAAGAACTCGAAGACGACATCGCCTATCAGATCAAGGTCACAAACGGAGAACCCGTCAGCCCGTCCACGTCATCCATTTCGGGGCCCACTACGTCATCAGTTTCTGTGCCCTACGACAACGTTTACGAAAATGCGGCCTTTGACAAGGACGAATTCACATCCGTAGAAAAAGCATCTTCTGTGAATGATGATGAATATAACACAAGAATGTGATCGTAACAACACTTTTCGATGGTTTTACTTGCTGGATTTTTTTTATCTTGTGTACTTTTTATAGACACATGAAGCTCGTATTTCGAGATTTGGAAACAATGACATTTTATCACTGCTATAGTTAACAGCATTACTTTTAAAGAAAAATGCTTGTTTGCGTGATGCTCCGTTTCCAGTGTCGCATTTGTCCAGTTTACTACAATAAAATAGTGTTATTTCAAATAGTGTTCAACATAATATGTTTGAAATATCATGATATCAGACTCGATCTTTCTAACCTTCGGATTAAGCAAATCTCTCTCTCTCTCTCTCTCTCTCTCTCTCTCTCTCTCTCTCTCTCTCGCACACACACACACACACACACACACACACACACACACACACACACACACACACACAACCACACCGGCACACAACCACACACACAACCACACACACAACCACACACACAACCACACACACACACACACACAACACACACACAACCACACACACAACCACACATGCATACAGTATTTCTACTACTACCACCATAAATACCAAACAACACAATTTTCATTCATATTCATATTCCATGTTTATTTTCCTTCAGGCGCTGCATTGTCACAACGAAGTTATTGTCATGGAATTTGTTTTACTAACCCTTAACGTCAGAGTAAACTTTCATCAACTACAGCTCACTGAAAGTCGTAAGACCTTCGTGTTCTACAAAATCTGAGAAAAAAACCCTCTTTTTCATCAACACACTCGTACTGGTTTCTGTTGATGTAAAATCATCTGATCAATGCACAGGACGAAGAATGTACTCTCTTACCTAAATGATAATCGTTCTGGTTTTCACTGTTGTAAAAAGAAACCCACACAAACGAAGATCATAGAGTCAATGAGAGTCTCCTTTCTGCCCCTATATATAGGCTATAGTAACCGTATTGGTTTCCACTTTAAACATGCTTGATATACAGAAACAGAATCTACTTTCTGCCCCTATTGGAGTCGTATTGGTTTCCGCTGTTGAAAATTCATGATATACAGAACCAGAGTCTACTTTCTACCCCTATAGTGGTCGTATTGGTTTCCGCTGTTGTAGTTGCCGCGGAGGGCAGACACGTAGTCATTCCAGTTGTTGTAGTCGCCGTAGTTGACACCTCCGTTACCCGCTTCAGCGGGTGCCCCTCCCTCTCACCCTCCGTTGTTACCGCTGCCACCTTGTCCTGCAAAAACCGAGTCTGAATCAAATGTTAAATCTCATACTCGTATTAATGGTTTGAGGCGTATTTAAGAAATCGAAAGAGTTTGGCAAAGGAACAGTACAGAAGCTAGGAGTTAAAAAGAAAGACAGTGACAAAAAAACAGCACAAAAGCGAGAAGTGACCAAAAAATGAAAAGAAAAAAACAACAAAAACAAAGACAATGACACAGACACAACACTAAAAAACCTGTAAGCGACGATGGTGACCAGGAAAATAAGCCTACAGCAACAACGACAACACACCAACAGCAACAAAAAAAAACACGGGTAAAGGCACACACATTATGGTACAGCTCATCTACGCTTGTTGCCTAGTTTTTGATGTGTTTTAAACATCATATTATTACAGACTAAGACTGTCAGATAGACAGGCAGGCAGATCTGCTCCCAATGTATTGTAATGGCAAAAGAGAATATGTCCGAAATCAGGATTTTTTTCGTTTTATTACACCGTCATCCTAAATAGACAGTTGCGCATCTTTTGATTGCATTATTAATTCATGCTTTAAACCATAGCTATATGTACAGGTTCACTCATATTTTCGCCCATAAAACAGAGGCAAAATGCAGTAGCTACATCATTCTCTCATTAGCTCAGTTGGTAGAGCACTGGATTTGTGATCGGAAGGTCGCAGGTTCGAATTCGGGCCGGGACGGACACGGGTCAACTTTATGTGCAGACCCAGAGGCGGAAGCCATGTCCCACCCCCGTGTCACCATTCTGCCATAAGTGCAGGTGGCTGAATACACCTACACACGCAGACACCTGGGTAGCGCCACTCCGTTGCTGCTAGCTTTCAACTGGGAGGAAGCGACCCGAATTTCCCAGCGATGGGACAATAAAGTAATGAAAATGAAAATGAAAGAAAATGAAAATGAAAATGAAATGAATATCTACACGTCACAGACTGTACTTCCGAATGGAGAAAGCAGCAATTCCTTTGTTCAATCCGAACAATAAAGCAGCAATTCCTTTGTTCAATCCGAACAATAAAGCAGAATACACAGCAAAAAATAATAAAAACATGCAAAAAGTCTTGGTTTAGATTGGAATTACTGTGTATCTGCCATTACATATTTCAGAGAATAAAGTCTCAGAATAAAGTAGAAAAAAACATTTTCTCAACGAAATATCATCTATTGTCTTTACTGAATCCCCACCTACCTGCCACGATGACGGCGGCGAAGCAGACGACCAGAATGAGAGCTACTTGGAACTTCATGGTTTGGATACTGTTCTGAAAAATGAATAGAAAGGAGAAAGAACGTTACTTTCATTAAACAATGCATGCACACATTCTTCGGATAAAAATGAATATACAATACTCTATGAATTTTTTTTTACTGTTTTTATATTTAGTCAAGTTTTGACTAAATATTTTAACATCGAGGGGGAATCGAAACGAGGGTCGTGGTGTATGTGCGTGTGTCTGTGTGTCTGTGTGTCTGTGTGTGTGTGTGTGTGTGTGTGTGTAGAGCGATTCAGACTAAACTACTGGACCGATCTTTATGAAATTTGACATGAGAGTTCCTGGGTATGAAATCCCCGAACGTTTTTTTCATTTTTTTGATAAATGTCTTTGATGACGTCATATCCGGCTTTTCGTGAAAGTTGAGGCGGCACTGTCACGCCCTCATTTTTCAACCAAATTGGTTGAAATTTTGGTCAAGTAATCTTCGACGAAGCCCGGACTTCGGTATTGCATTTCAGCTTGGTGGCTTAAAAATTAATTAATGACTTTGGTCATTAAAAATCTGAAAATTGTAAAAAAAAATAAAAATTTATAAAACGATCCAAATTTACGTTTATCTTATTTTCCATCATTTGCTGATTCCAAAAACATATAAATATGTTATATTCGGATTAAAAACAAGCTCTGAAAATTAAATATATAAAAATTATTATCAAAATTAAATTGTCGAAATCAATTTAAAAACACTTTCATCTTATTCCTTGTCGGTTCCTGATTCCAAAAACATATAGATATGATATGTTGGGATTAAAAACACGCTCAGAAAGTTAAAACAAAGAGAGGTACAGAAAAGCGTGCTATCCTTCTTAGCGCAACTACTACCCCGCTCTTCTTGTCAATTTCACTGCCTTTGCCATGAGCGGTGGACTGACGATGCTACGAGTATACGGTCTTGCTGAAAAATGGCATTGCGTTCAGTTTCATTCTGTGAGTTTGACAGCTACTTGACTAAATATTGTATTTTCGCCTTACGCGACTTGTTTGTTTTTAGCGACAGCAGTGTGAAATAATATGAGAGATAATTTTGCAAGAAGTCTGAATCCAATCTCTGTGAGGATCCTACCAACAATCATTTTAGAAATATGTTTGAAGAGAGCGTTAGACTGTCGGTGCGGCTGTGCTGTTTAGTTTCTGTTAGTGTAGACGTAAACCAAGCAATAAGTATCAAGGACAGCAGACTTTGGAATTTGGCCTTTTTATATTTAGTCAAGTTTTGACTAAATATTTTAGCATCGAGGGGGAATCGAAACGAGGGTCGTGGTGTATGTGTGTGTGTATGTGTGTGTGTGTGTGTGTGTGTGTGCGTGCGTGTAGAGCGATTCAGACTAAACTACTGGACCGATCTTTATGAAATTTGACATGAGAGTTCCAGGAATTGATATCCCCATACGTTTTTTTCATTTTTTTGATAAATGTCTTTGATGACGTCATATCCGGCTTTTCGTGAAAGTTGAGGCGGCACTGTCACGCCCTCATTTTTCAACCAAATTGGTTGAAATTTTGGTCAAGTAATCTTCGACGAAGCCCGGACTTCGGTATTGCATTTCAGCTTGGTGGCTTAAAAATTAATTAATGAGTTTGGTCATTAAAAATCTGAAAATTGTAAAAAAAAATAAAAATTTATAAAACGATCCAAATTTACGTTTATCTTATTCTCCATCATTTGCTGATTCCAAAAACATATAAATATGTTATATTCGGATTAAAAACAAGCTCTGAAAATTAAATATATAAAAATTATTATCAAAATTAAATTGTCCAAATCAATTTAAAAACACTTTCATCTTATTCCTTGTCGGTTCCTGATTCCAAAAACATATAGATGTGATATGTTTGGATTAAAAACACGCTCAGAAAGTTAAAACAAAGAGAGGTACAGAAAAGCGTGCTATCCTTCTTAGCGCAACTACTACCCCGCTCTTCTTGTCAATTTCACTGCCTTTGCCGTGAGCGGTGGACTGACGATACTACGAGTATACGGTCTTGCTGAAAAATGGCAGCTACTTGACTAAATATTGTATTTTCGCCTTACGCGACTTGTTTGTATTACGATCATAGTATAGTCGCTTACCAGTCAAAATTCTTCTCTCCATTATTCTTTACATGAAATAATTATAGTAAACAAAAACCCACACTTTATTTCGGGTTTATTGCGCTTTTTTTGTAATACTTGTTGTATATATATGTCGAATACCTTCATTTCAGAGAACAATGTTTACAATTTTCGAATTTTGAACACTAATGCAAACAAAGAAAAGAGAAGTTTTTGTGTACTCACCACTGTCTCTGCAACTGGAAATGATCAGTCAGTACTTTTTGTTTGTTTGTTTGTTTGTTTGCTTAACGCCCAGCCGACCACGAAGAGCCATATCAGGGCGGTGCTGCTTTGACATATAACGTGCGCCACACACAAGACAGAAGTCGCAGCACAGGCTTCATGTCTCACCCAGTCACATTATTCTGACACCGGACCAACCAGTCCTAGCACTAACCCCATAATGCCAGACGCCAGGCGGAGCAGCCACTAGATTGCCAATTTTAAAGTCTTAGGTATGACCCGACCGGGGTTCGAACCCACGACCTCCCGATCACGGGGCGGATGCCTTACCACTAGGCCACCGTTCCGGTATCAGTCAGTACTGCTGTTGGACGGTAGTTGGTTTGATGCAAAAGGTGGAGTTGTGATCAGTATTTATACTTTATGAACGAAACCTATTTATCAGATCTTATTAAATCCTTCCTGGTGCCATTCCTGAAAGTCAGCAGGAATCTTACTATGGTGTCACAAAATAACGCTTTACAATTGCGCAACCCTTCGAAATTAAAACCAACATAGCATATTCTGAAAAGGCCATTAGCATAATATTTAAAGTGACCATTCCCTTATTAATTAAGTTAGAGTCAATTGTCATACTGAGCAGATACAAATATAAATCCCTCATGCTGATAGGGAGGGGCAAGGACACACATTGCGTGGTGTGCATACATTCTCTCCCCTGTATCGATTTGAAACCAGTCGCAACTCGTCGAAGGGAGGTAAGCCTTGAGATTCTCGACAGGGGGTTCTCGTTGGCTCAGTAGGAACTGTCTGGCTTTACTTGGACGTAAAACAGCGAGACACCACTGTTGCCTGCGGGCATTTTAGTTTCGTAATGGTGTCATTTTGTTTTGATTGTAATGATATGCGTAATTAGTATTTACTAATGGTCACTCGATCCTACAGCACAACTGACCGCAGCTGCATGACCACTCCAATAATAAAAGGGTGGAACTTCAGGAGAAGATAAAGAATACAATGCAATCATTTTTTAATCTGTTTCTGAAAATTCGATTTTAATGACAACTTTAATGAGCGAACTAAGTATCTAATGTTTAAGCTTCCAAGCTGAAATGCAGTCCCATAGTCCGGACGTCGTAGAAGATTGCTTGACCAAAATTTCAATTTATTTGGTTGAAAAATGAGGGCGTGACAGTGCAGCCTCAACTTTCAATAAAAGCCGGATGTGACGTCATCAAAGATATTGATCGAAAAAATGAAAAAATCTCTGGGGATATCATACCCAGGAACTCTCATGTCAAATTTCATGAAGATCAGTCCAGTAGTTTGCTGGGAATCGTTCTACACACACACACACACACACACACACGCACACACACACACTACCACCCTCGTTTTGATTCCCAGTCTATGTTAAAACATTTAGTCAAAACTTGACTAATTGTAAAAACGACTTGGAAGTTAAATAAACAATAAGATTTGCGGAAAACAATTAAGTTTTACTTTACATGAAAAATTTAGAAATTTAAACAAAACATGCATTGGTGCGAAGATTGGTGTGTGTGTGTGTGTGTGTGTGTGTGTGTGTGTGTGTGTGTGTGTGTGTGTGTGTGTGTGTGTGTGTGCGCGTGTGTGTGTGTGTGTGTGTTTGTGTGTGTGTGTGTGTGTGGTCGTGTGTGTGTATGCGTGCGTGCGTGCGTGCGTGTCTGCGTGCAAGCGTTCAAGCGTGCATGCGTGCGTGCGTGCATGTGTGTGTTCGTAGGTACGTGCTTGCATTGCGTGGGAGTAAATTCAATGTTAATATTTGGCTAACTGGCGACAAGCTGACTGTCCGCTAGGGCTCGTTGCATGGTGTTTCAGTCAAAGGGCGTATCGAAGCTTATGCTCGGGATTATACAATCAGACTGTACAGCAATGACACTAGACACACAGAGCTCAAAGGAGTTAATCCGTTGATCGATTATCGCTCTTATTACTTCTGTCCTTCTTATCTTCTTGATGTCACAGTTTTAAATCTACTTCTCTTTCTCTTGTTCTAAATGTACACATGTTCAAAATGCACAATTCAAGTGGAATTGTTTGTCGGTAACGATAGGAAAAAAGGAGATTGCAAAACTACTGTTTTGACCCATATTTATCAATGTCCTAAGTGTAATGAAACATATATATGTGTGTGTGTGTGTGTGTGTGTGTGTGTGTGGGCGCGTGTGTGTGTATACATATATATATGTGTGTGTGTGTGTGTGTGTGCGTGTGTCGATCCGTGCGTGCGTGTGTGCGTAAATTCGTGCGTGTGTGTGTGTGGACCTATCTTTATGTGAGTGTGCAAACGCACATGTTGGTCGTATTAAAAGAATGCGTTTAGCACCTTTGTCCGTGTAGATGTTTGGATTTTCTTTCTTTTCCCTTTTCCCCTTCTTTTTGTGCTTTCTTTCTTTCTTTCTCTTTCATTCTTTCTTTTTCCTTCCTTTTTTGTTGTTGTTGTTAAAAACGCTAACAGGTTTGGTAATGAATCAAACTGTTTGCTTCACTGATCGTCGCCATGCATTGAGTAGACTGTTGTGTAACTGATAGGTTAATAAGTGTAGGCTACGTTGATTTACTCAATTAATCGCTCCACCGACAGCATCAAAGCCGAAGGCATTTATTTTGTGCGATAAATCACCGGTACCGATCTTTAGCGCGAGATCAAAAGGTAAGCTGCAGTTAAGGGAATAAACTGCACAATCAGGGTTTTTTTAGCACTTGTCAGGGGGCAGTCGATCATTATTGTGTTGTGTCAGATCAGATTAACATTACATTTGTCTTATGGTGTGTCCTTTCATGTGAAATTTCAAACCTTCAATGGGATTAGTTTTACTGTGTAAACTTCACAAGGTAGTCTACGGAGACGGTAACTGATCTCAATCCACTTCCAACGCCAGCCTAATGAAACACACTTGAGACAGACAGACAAGCGCGATTCCTGTGCCAGGCACGATCTAAGAAGTAAGGAGTATTCATTATTGATATGAATGGCAGCAGTTTCTTAGGAGATAATCAAACATACGTGTCGAACTCCCTGTGTTGTCTCTGGGGGGTTTCAAGTTTCAAGTTTTATTAGTCCATAACCCATGGGGGCATTTTGAACAATACATACAATCAATACAATCATGATATATGCTAATATAGTAAATAAAAAAATAAAAAAATATTTTTTTTATGAAAAACTGCTACAAATTCTATTAAGAAAGTCCAAAATATTCTGTAGCAATTTCTTTTTCTTAGTAGCAAACAACTTTTTAAATTTAAGAGCAATAGTTTTTTTTTCCAATGGTAAGGTGGTAACAACTCAGCTCTTTCTTCTTTGAAAAAATCACAGACAAAAAAATAATGGAATTCATCACCTGTGTCTTGTGATACACATTTGGTGCAAGTTCTTTCTGACCTCGGGATGTTAAGATAACGTTCTTTGTGTACAGGCAAATTGTTGTTTAATGTTCTAAACTTCATCATTGAAACACATTGCTGATATGGCAGGTGTGTGACATATTCTTCACATGCAAAAATATCTTTAAACATTCGATAATTCCAAAACATATTTTTTGTTCCAATTTCTGTAAACCATTTATGGATATACTGGTCATACAAGCTTCTTTTTACCTTTTTTGAAAACCATGCGCTTGAGTATTGAACATTTTCTTGAAAAGTCCAAAGCCGGCCAGAGAGACCAATTTCATTTAAGTATTTTTCAATAAAACATAAATAAATAGATTCAATCATCTTGTTGATATACAATTTATAAGTAAAGCAATACACAATACTTGAAAATTTATTTTTATGAATAGGACTAATCAGTTTATACCAATAGCAAAGCATTCTACATTTCATATTAACATCTAGTGGATATCTTCCAAGTTCACCAAATATCATAGCATTTGGAGTTGATTTTTTTAGTTTGAAAACAATTTTATAAAAACGCAATTGAAGTTTAGTAGCAAGTTCACAGGAACCAAAACCCCATACTTCACATCCGTACAGTAAAATTGGAGCAATCATTCTTCGTTCCGGTTGGTGCTGTACTGTGCTGTTGGTATATTCTTTTGACTGTGTTCACCACAGGCGTTTTCCGTTGACCATTGTAAGTGTACATTTTAACTGAAAGTTTCTTATCTTTTTTCTCTGCGAGCAGAAAAAGCTTGTTCATTTATACCTTTCGTTCCATAATGGTCCAGGAAACAGAAATTCTGTAATTGTGTACACTGTTTTGTTCATTTATTTAAGTTTATGTTCTAAAAGTTTCAACTATTTCTTGCTTGACTGTTAAAGTTGTTTTCATTTAACTGCCGCCGCATTTACGGTTGTATTAATCTCCCTCTTTAAAAGTCGGCATGTCAAATAAACAAAGACACAAAGGCACGAGGACACATTGATGAAGATGTCTTTTGTTGAAAGATGTCATCTTTAGCACCAAAATGCAAAACAAAAAAATATAGAGATTTGTATACACTTAATATGGATATCAATGAACTGTACAACAGCAGCATATACGATTAGAAAAATAAAAGAACCACTTTATTGAAAGTCTTAAAATAGATTTGTTTTTGTGTGCCGAGTAACTCATTGTTTATAGATATGAGGAAAAAAAAGAGCACACATTCTGGAAACATAGACAACTCTTTTTGGTACAGTTTATGACAACTTTTTATTTATTTTGTTAACGTCAAACAAAGATAGGTTTAGCCTATTCGTCTTCAACAGAAGTCAGTCAGAGGGCAATTTCACGCGCCTGTGGTTTGCAGGTCACCTCTACTTTAATCTTTTTTTTTACAGGCGAAGGTCTGGTTCAGGTGTAATTAATGCCACATCAAGACACCCACGAGTTGTCACTGGCCTTAAACTGTTAGATTGACTGCACGGTGCACACTGATTTCGTCTGGCCATCTTAACTACCAGGAACCAAAAACACAGGTACTTCTTGGGCTGTGTTCTTTATGTGAAGTGAATATCATTTTTATTCTTGAACACTGCTTGGAAAGGCAAGACTAAGTACGTAAAGATTCGGTTTTGGTATTCAGTGATTTGCGTACGTCAGTGTGTCTCAAATATCTGCGTTGGGAGAAAAACCAACAACAAAAACCAACTAGTGATTTGAATTTGTGTATTCTAAGCCTCTGCTTGGTGGTAAAATACGTACGACCAGACACTTCAAGCCAGCATGGTTGTGTTGCTTTTTGTTGTGCAGAACGGTTTGCTTTTCATTCTCCAAATGTTTTGAGCATAAAGATTTGTCGCAAAGACTGCGCAGAATAAGCCTACTGCATTCAGCATGGATAGTTTTTTGTTCACCTATCATATGTTTGTAAGACCTTCATTCTTCTCTACCCAGATTACGTCTATTACATTGGAAGTGCTGGATAATTCGAGCGTGTGTTTCCTCTAAATTCTTGAAATCACATACAGAAGGTAAATTGGACAATACATTTGACCTATCTGAATCAAAGACAAAGAGATGGGTTTCCTCTTCGCTCATATCATCCGATCAGAGAAGAACCTAGTATTTATACAGTCGAGTCCTCTCGAATCGGATTATATGAATGTAAAAAGAATAAAGCTCATTTGCGATTCAGTCAACGTGTTGCAGAACTATTGTGCTCGTTTTCTCGTGTTCGCGATTTGAGTTTTATTTAAAAGGCAGGCAAACTAAGAAGTTCACGTTTGCATATAAGATGATACTTCTATGTTGGGACTGAATAATGCTATGGTCGGTTCAATAAGCAAGCAAACTTACAAGCAAACAAAAAGATAAACAATAGATAAACAAACAAACAAACAAGCAAACAAACAAACAAAAACTGAAAATCAAAGCAAACAAATAGTCGAACAGATTGTGTTCTATCAATGGCGCTGTCGGCGTTTTATATTACAGAATAATCAATGATAGATATGCGGTGTTCGGTTTGCACTCTTGCATTTTCTGTCCCGCGTAAAAGGGTTCCTCTCCTAAATACTTGCGCAGCGTCCGAACTATTTACTCGCACTTTGGAAACATTAAGGCCAGGCTCAAAAGCATTCAACTGAATGTAAGTGTGCTGCACCGCACTGTACAGTCCTAATATGGACCGGCTATAAAACTGTTTTGTTTCAATTTGGGCTGATTGTCCCGGCATCGCAGCTGATTTGCTCCAATATAAGCCTAACGGTTGAAGGAATAAAACATATGAAAAGGGCCCTCAGATTGCTTCCAAATGTATACCGTACCGTAAAATTCTGTGTTACAAAAAGTGCTACCGCGCAGGAGGACTGCCTTCAGTTTGCAAAAGCACATGTCTTAAAAGCCTAATCAAATATCGAAATATCGGCAAAGAAAGAGCACTCTTAGGTTGGGTGAGGTTACTTCCACTGACTTACTTCCCTTGTTTGTGTGCGTGATGCGTTTACTAGGCCTCAGCGTCATATATGGCGTTGGCGGTCTAGTGCGCTTCTGGACTTCTTTTTTGTGTGTTTTCAACACCGGAGAGAAGCAGTATCACTTATCTGGAATTAATTCATAACGATATACGTGGTGCGTTTTTGAGCAAATCAAGCTGTGTGCGATAAGGTACAATGGATTCTCCACATTCTTCACATTCGTCAAATTCGCTAGAAATTCCCTCAAACAGTGAGATCAATAGTATACATTTACCTAGAACGAGACTAAGCACAAGGGACACAATGAAAGTTCTTCGCGAGAAAACACGTATTAACCAGCATGACTGAAACAACAATCGGTCAATATTACAGGCCCTTTCCTTAATCCCCCCCCCCAACCCCCTCCCCCCCCCATGCCCCCACACAGTTTTGTTCACTTTCTTTTTTAATTAAAAAGAGAAGAATTTGATGCATTCGACAAACAATTTCAACTCTGCACAGAAAGCAGCCATGGTGTTAGTTGATTTGTGGTATTTGTGACCCTCCACCACGAAATGAGTCGCATGTCACCTCGCGCGGTTCTGCGCTAGGCTTAATTAATAAAAGTCCGGGGAGTGTCTGGTAACAGTGTGAGGGTCACCTTAGTCACAGGCTTACAACTCAAACAGTTTTTGCTCTTTTCTAAAACGGTTTTCACCACTGGATAGAGTATACAAAACTCCTTAGAAAAATGTAAAAATATAAAAATCATGCAAAGGTGACATGCGACTCATTCCGTGGTGGAGGGTCACATTTGTCCAAGTGGAGGGATGGTCATGTCTCTAGTAAAGACTTCGGTACGCCTGTGACAGCGAGAAGACCAATTTGTACGGAAAGGCAATGCTTTAATTACCAATTTATTGCACTGCCTCTTTTTTTCAGATCTACACAATGGCCAACCGACCGATGAGCACTGGTCCGGATTCGTCTAGCGGCAGCACAGTAGTGGGTCTACCCCTTCTCAGCGGTCTCAACAGGAACGACGCGCTCCCTGAGGAATGGACGCTACCACACGAATGGAAGATAGAGAAGAGAGAAATGTTTGAGGTGAGACTTGTGCTTTTCCTTGAGGGTTAAAGCAGAACAATTGTGACTGCGCGCGAGAGCGAGAAATAAAAACACCCAAAATATACTACTTTGTGATTCGTATCGTCTTCGTATTAAACACTTGAGGGTTAAGTTTAGGAGAAGCGTGCCAAATTCAAGAAGCTGTTGCAGGTTTGCAAACTGTGCAGGCTGAGAGAGTTATCAGGCAGAGTTTATAGAAAACGAAAGTAATATCTTGGTGTAAATAGATTATTATAACAGTCGAACCTACCCTGACGACCACCCCTCGATAACGTCCGCATGCCTAATACATATTATGTTGAAGTATCAAAACCTAACACATGGAATGTTAAACGAAACAACAACAAAAGGATTAAGTAGGATTCTTTTTGATAACATTTTTTTCGTCCAGATCACGGACTTAGATGTCTGTCTCGCTAGCCGGCTGGCTGGCTGGCTGGCTGGCTGGCTGGCTGGCTGGCTGGCTATCTGTCTCTATGTTTGTTTGGGTCTATGTTTGTCTTTTCAGTTTGGCCACTCAGAACCATAATTTTGTGTGTGTGTGTGTGTGTGGGGGGGGTTGAGTGTGTGTGTGTGTGTGTGTGTGTGTGGGGGGGGGGGGGGGGGGTGGCGGGTTCTGTGTGTGTGTGTGTGCCTGAGCCATTGACAAAGTTGTGTGTTGTCTATTAATTGTCGACCGGCATAACTCTGCCGTTGTCGTAGACACACCCCTATAAAGGGTATACCAATTATGTATTTGCATCATTGCTCTCATTGTTAGAAGGCCAACCATTTCATAATGCATATTATATTCGTCTTCAGACTAATTACTGCATGTACGTACCTTGATAACCTGTTTGCACACAACGTCTTTCTTTTCAGAACTGGAAAATGGACGTTCAGAATCAAATTGCCAACATTGCCACGAACTTGGTGAGTATACCAGAAAATGAGACGGTAATGACATGATCATGAGTATAGTTTTTGAAATCACAACTGAGCTACTTTACAGAGTTAAAGATATTTTTTTAGTGTACAAATTAAAAGCGATCAAACGAGATGATTGCATGATTACGAGATGATAGAAACTTGAATGTCCGCAGTTTACATCTGATGTGTTGCCCATATTGCCCGGTCCTGTTTCCAATGCCTATCTTCCTAGAAAAGAAGGTGCAAGTCAGATAAGCATAGTAGCAAAGGGAGAAAAGCGCTTAACACAAAAGAGAAGAAATCTTCGTTGCACGTGATGATTTGATGAAGCATTTACTAATCTGACACGAGCGTCAAAGCTACGGTAATTGAAATATACCTTTCCATAAATATAAGGTTACTCTCTTCTCTAACTTACGCGCGCGCATACATGTATGTGTGTGTGTGTGTGTGTGTGTGTGTGTGTATGTGTGTGTGTGTGTGTGTGTGAGTGTGTGTGTGTGCGTTTGTGTGTTTGTGGATACGTGCGTGCGTGAGTGCGTGCGTGCGTGCGCGCATGTGCGTTTGTGGATACGTCCGTGCGTGCGGATGTGCGTCTGTGTGTGACAAGTCTGTATGTTAACATAAAGTAAAACCCTTACAAAAAGTGGCCCCACTTCAACCACGCCTCCTGTATTATTTCATCTTGCAGAACCAGTCGCTACAGCATTTCCCTCACCCCGACGTGGGCAGAGGGTTTGACTACACGGACAAAGTGGTGGTCGCCGAGATCGAGAAAGACAAGAAAGTCAAGAGCGCCACAGAGGGAGGCAACACGTTACTCTACGGCCTGGCCAGAATTCCCAACACACAGCAGTTTTAGTCTCCCTTGGATTTCGCGCTCTGTCTCTGTGACGCTGACTTTGTCTCTCTGTCATATCGTTTGTCATTTTGATGTTTGTCTGTATGTCTGTATGTCTGTATGTCTGTTTGTCTGTATGTCTGTTTGTCTGTATGTCTGTTTGTCTGTATGTCTGTATGTCTGTATGTATGTTTGTCTGTATGTCTGTATGTCTGTTTGTCTGTTTGTCTGTATGTCTGTTTGTCTGTATGTCTGTTTGTCTGTATGTTTGTATGTCTGTTTGTCTGTATGTCTGTTTGTCGGTATGTCTGTATGTCTGTATGTCTGTATGTCTGTATGGCTGTCTGTCTGTCTGTCTGTATGTCTGTATGTCTGTTTGTCTGTATGTCTGTATGTCTGTATGTCTGTTTGTCTGTCTCTTGCTTTTCTTTTAAATTGCTTTGATTTCTTGTTGGTTTCCTTTGATTGCCGGTTCAATTCCTTTGATTACAAATGTGTGCTCCCTTTGATGAAATCTTTGATATCTGAACTACAGACAGCCTAACGAAACGGAAATATATCGCACGCAGGCACGCCAGCAGTCATTGTGACATACTGACATAATTCTCTCTATCTTTTTTTATTGTATTTTTTTTAATTCCGGTCATTACAGCTGATGCCATTTTTAGGGTTCGGTTCGAGTCCAAATTATTCAACGGCTTTTTCTTTTAAATGCATGGATACAAATAATGTAAAGATGTTGAATGTTATCCAAGCAACCATTGTACTAGTCTTGATAAAGGATTATGTTTTTAGAAACGTGATTATTTTCACTTGTAAGTAAGATGTTTTATTTCAATATCGTGATTAAACCAAAAAACAATAACACTGTGTGAGCGGGAGGGTGCATACTTTGTGTATAAGCACTGGCGTGCGGCGGTTGACATTGCTTTTGTGTCTTATTTCTCTTAGGATACGTGTGCACGCGCGTGCGCGTATACACGCGCGTCAATGTGTGTTTGTGTGTGTGTGTGTGTGTGTGTGTGTGTGTGTGTGTGTGTGTGTGGTGTGTGTGTGTGTGTGTGTGTTGTGTGTGTGTGGTGTGTGTGTGTGTGTGTGTGTGTGTGTGCTTAACTGGGCATGTCATGTTGACCGAGGACTCAACAAACACAGTCACTTTATGTCTTACTTTTATGAACGGTTCTTTACCAGGTCAACTTTTATAAAGTGTGGTTTAGACATATTCGAAGATATCAGTGAGATTATTCTATGCTTATCTACTCCAAAGACCGCACTCTGTCCGATTTATTGAGAGGTTCTGATGATCGCAGGTGAGACAGTGCATCCATCCCCATACCCCCCAAAATCAATCATCTTTATTTTAATCATTCTGAGATCTGTATGATTTCTAAACTGGGAGGGGTAATGCGAGGGGAGTGAGGGGGTTAGCGGACGGGCTGAGAGTGCAGGCATGTGTATACATGTGTGTTATAACGGCGTGAAAGGTTGTTTGCGTGCATGAGTTTGTAAGTGCCTGCATTAACCCTACCGCGAGTGTTTTAAGCGATCACCAAGTGTTTCCTTTGCATTTCCTCTATAGGCTTATAAACGTAAAAATGACTTGCAACCTTGTCAGATTTTCACGGACCATTAATATCTCACCGAAAGCTAAGAATGAAGCAGTCAAAATCATTCAGAAATCCAGAACAGTGGTGTTACATAAGCCCATGGTTGAAGTAAACAAACCTAAAGCAATCCTTTCCATGAACATACCACTCAATTGGGCCTTGTACGTTTCGTGTCTTTGGAATTCAACACTCTGGTCTTACATTCCAACTGTTATCACATTATCGAACCTTGTCTATACCACAGGCACATGACTTTGGTTTGGAATAGGGGTTGGGGCTAGGGAGTCTCGCCTTACTACCCCCCATCCCCCCACCCGACAAATTTGATGAAATGTATTAAGGCTTGAACTTTACCTCCAAACACATACACACACACACACTGCACACACACACATACTCACACACACACACACACACACACACACACACACACACACACACACTCAAACACACACTCACACACAAGCACGCACGCCCATCAACAACATCAACAACAACAACAACAACATCAACAACAACAACAACAACAACAACAACACCAACACCAACAAGAGGTGCCTTCGTAGTGTAATAAAGCCTGGAGGACCCCAACCCCCTCTACCCCACACAAAACCAGTACCATGTGCCAGTGATCTATACGTTATCCACGACAGGCGTGACAACAGTAGGTAAAAGTCAAATATTTACACACCCCCCCCCCCCCTCCACCCAACCTCCTTTCTTTCAAAGTGGAGCAAAGTCAAGTAAGCTTGTCTTCAGCCCTGAATGGGTTACGAGAACAAAGAATCCTAAGTGGGTTCTTTGTCTGGTTGTCTGTCGGCCTTTCTGTGCGTCTCTCTTTGTCTTCCCTTGTACCCTAATCTATCAGTCCCTGGCTGGGGCTATGTCTTCTTCTGAATTTCTCGAATGTTTTTCTGTTTGATTGACTTTTTTGTTCGAACAGAATGTGTTGCCACGTATGATAAATTGCGAGGTCTCATTTTAATTGTCCTTGTTCCTTAACTTTCTCTTCGGCAGAATATGAGAGACTGGACTGGTACAGGTGAATTATTGGGGTTGTGGTAATTAATGTGTTCAATCAAAAAACAAAAGAGAAGGGAGCAAAATGATGCTCAATCAGACGAGTCTTGAGAGGGAGGGGGGGGGGGGGCGATGCTAGCAGAATTGTTGTCCAAATCAACAACAAACATACGACCTCAAGACGAGAAGAAAGAAAGAAAGAAAGTATGAAAGAAAGAAGAAAGAAAGAAAGATAGAAAGAAAGAGAAAACAAGTCGCGTAAGGCGAAAATACAATATTTAGTCAAGTAGCTGTCGAACTCACAGAATGAAACTGAACGCAATGCCATTTTACTCGTAGCATCGTCAGGCCACCGCTCATGGCAAAGGCAGTGAAATTGACAAGAAGAGCGGGGTAGTAGTTGCGCTAAGAAGGATAGCACGCTTTTCTGTACCTCTCTTCGTTTTAACTTTCTGAGCGTGTTTTTAATCCAAACATATCATATCTATATGTTTTTGGAATCAGGAACCGACAAGGAATAAGATGAAAGTGTTTTTAAATTGATTTGGACAATTTAATTTTGATAATAATTTTTATATATTTAATTTTCAGAGCTTGTTTTTAATCCGAATATAACATATTTATATGTTTTTGGAATCAGCAAATGATGGAGAATAAGATAAACGTAAATTTGGATCGTTTTATAAATTTTTATATTTTTTTTACAATTTTCCGATTTTTAATGACCAAAGTCATTAATTAATTTTTAAGCCACCAAGCTGAAATGCAATACCGAACCCCGGGCTTCGTCGAAGATTACTTGACCAAAATTTCAACCAATTTGGTTGAAAAATGAGGGCGTGACAGTGCCGCCTCAACTTTTACGAAAAGCCGGATATGACGTCATCAAAGACATTTATCAAAAAAATGAAAAATATGTTCGGGGATTTCATACCCAGGAACTCTCATATCAAATTTCATAAAGATCGGTCCAGTAGTATAGTCTGAATCGCTCTACACACACACACACACACACACACGCACGCACACACGCACGCACATACACCACGACCCTCGTTTCGATTCCCCCTCGATGTTAAAATATTTAGTCAAAACTTGACTAAATATAAAAACAAGAAAAAACAAACAAACAAACAAACAAACAAACACGCAATCAAAGAAAAACGCAACAACCTCAACCGCTCACCCACACCTCCTACCCAACTAACCCAATCCGTCAACACTTCTACCACCAACAAACACCCTACCACCTACCTCCCACCGTACCCCCCCGCCCACTCACCCGTCCACTCTAAAAGAAAAGTGAGGATAAGGTAAAGTTGATATTATAAAGAAAATTAATGCAGATATTCTGTGACCGTGATAAAACAAGCGTGTCTCTCAACTGCTTTCAAAGACCTGAACTTTTGGCCGCTCCTTTCATAAAGCCATGGCTGACAGTACCTGAGAGTGCCCCTACACCCCGTACCGGTGGCACATTAATGATCTACCCGGGGTACCAAGAGCCATTACCGCTGAGCTCTGACGCAAAATGGGTGGGATTGTTCTTGCGTTCTGCAAACCAAAATAGGATAGCTCTACAGAACCTGTTTGTATTGTTTGCTTTTCCAGATGTACTCAGAGTATCAAGAGCCATTACTACTCAACACTGAAACAAAATGGATGGTAGTGTTCATGTGTTCTGCTAAGGAAAACAGGATTTCACCGTTCAAAACCTGCGAGTCCCCCCTCTCCTCCATCCGCCCTCCCTTTGGTTAACGCCTTGGGAAGAATTGTAAGTGCATAATATTTAAGCCACATTTGTCAGCACCGGTGAGCAGTGGTGCGGAAACAACCACTTAGAGTTCTGTGATATGTCACGGCCCACGTATACAGATCTGAATACTGACAGGGGTTAAAATGGTACGGTCAATCAATCAATCAATCAATCAATCAATCAATCAATCAACCAAAAATCAATTCATCCATCACATACCCAAATCCCAATCCACCAAAATCCATCTTGCTCACTCACCCCCAATCCCACCCACATGACACTCGCAATTGATCCATCCATCCAATCGTTTGTTCATATATCCATCAATGAATGAATGAATTAATTAATTAATTAATCAATCAATCAATCAATCACTCAATCCACCGATCCACCAATCAATCAATCAATCAATCAATTGATCCACCACTCCTCCAATCAATCAATCAATCAATCAATCAAACAACCAAAAATCGACTCATCCATCACATACCCAAATCCCAATTCACCAAAACCCATCTCGCTCACTCACCCCCAATCCCACCCACATGACACTCGCAATTGATCCATCCATCCAATCGTTCGTTCATTTATCCACCAATGAATGAATGAATGAATGAATGAATGAATGAATGAATCAATCAATCAATCCATCGATCCACAAATCAATTAATCAATCAATCAATCAATCAATCAATCAATCTATGGATCCACCACTCCACCAATAAATCAATCAACCAATCAACCAATCAATCAATCAATCAATAAATCATTCAATCAAACAATTAATCAATCAATCAATCAATCAATCAACCACTAAAGACTATTATATTTCGGCGACAGGCAAGCACACCTTTACCACCAGTGTTTTGTGAAAGGTTTCGAAATGACAAAAGTAAAAGGTCACAAGCTCAACCGTTTCAAAGCACAATGCTGAAAGATTATTTCATAACGTTACACGTGTGTTTTCCTACAGCTAAACCAGCTCTTTACAAAGGTCTGGCACGTGTTATACAACGCTGTAGGTAAAGGGCCTCATTCTCTGTCTATATAGGTAGGTGTTTGTCCAACTGGCTCGTGTGCTTTACGATTATAGGGCTTCCATAGGCGCATGAAAGAGGTCATAAGTATTTCAGTTTAATCGGACTGTTGAAGCCCACACAGCGTGATCATTTGTAGTGTATATTGTTGTTGTGGTTCCTGCTTTCGTAGCACTTTTAATTTCATGGGTTCTTTCTTTCTCACAAAAAAAAGGAGAAAAGAAAGAGGGCTCTTGGTAGTATCTTTATATTCTGAGGTAACCTTTCATAGTTAATCAAACTGTTCTTGCTTAAAAGTGACCGCTAAGCTCATGTTTCTAAATATTCTATTGTATACGCCAAACCGGCGATGGAAAACATGATTTGCATTGAAAACTGCATTAATGCTGAATTCATCAATGTCTCAATGCCGGTGTCGCCCTTGTAGACCAACCAACCAACTGACCGACTGCGACCAGCCAAGCGAACGACCAGCCAACCAATCAGGCGACCGACCAAACTGGGCAAATTTTCCTTAACTTTTGACTTTTTGTCCCTGACGACTATCTTGTTCTGGCACCTATGTCTGGCGTACCTAATTACATCACACACAGTTATCCTAAATGTGTACTCTCTCTCTCTCTCTCTCTCTCTCTCTCTCTCTCTCTCTCTCTCTCTCTCTCTCTTTCTCTCTCTCTAACTCTCTTTCTCTCCTTCCACCCCAGTTCCACTTAGTTCCAGCTTTCTGCTACGTAGAGCCGCTCTGTTACCCACATACCATGTCCATCCCGTTTACGTTTCCGCAACACTACCAGGGTACCAAACTCACACACACTCACACACACCTTCGCCGCCACCCCGTCCCCGCCCCTTCCACCCACCCGATTAAATGTCCCTGTTGCTCGCCATGGTCGGTATTGCGGTGTCGTGTTGTGTACCGATCAGGGACTTAAGGGAAGGCGGGGCTCGGTGCAGTTGATTTTTTATATTGTATTCTACAATTTGACGGATATACCACCGTGACAGGCTTGAAAGAGTGAACTGAAGTGAAATGTGTTTCCTTTTCTACGAGTGATCAGCTGGTAGCTTTTCAAGTTTTCATCCGTCAGTATTCTTCACGCTTGCAAGTGAGATTGATTTCAGTGATTTGTTGGTGTTTTTTTTGGCACACATTTTTCAACACTATCAATGTCAGTGATGTCGTGTTTGAGACAGAAATTCGTCGCTAGTGCTCTAACTGAGCTGTTTTTGTTTAAACACTTTTGTTTAGTCGTCTGTTTCACATGCGTTGATCTTCACTGTCTTTCATTATCCCAAAATTAATGAGATTGGTTCTGGTCATCTGTGATCATACAACTGTTTTGTCGCTGTCAGTTTCAATCGAAAAGTGTCTGCTAGATAACCTTTGAAGTATTGATTTTACAGTTTTCAGGACATATCGATCAGCTTGAACTGCCTCTTTTTGACGAGCTCTTCACTATTGTCACGGGATACAGACACTCAGTTTTAATGATCTCTTTTCGATGAGTTCTTCGCTATTGACTTTCATGGTCTGAGCTGTAACGATCTCGATCTGCGCATAGGCAATCAGTGAGTGCTCTTTGTTTAGGTAAGGATTTGATCGATAACTGTTGAGTCCTGATTTCTATCATCTCTGTTTAAACTTGATTGATATCGACTGCCCTTCTGCTCAGTTTTCAGCCACGAGAAAAATGTCTAACGAGGATTTAATGTTTGTAAACATCAACTTTGAACTGTCAGGGTTCTGTGACTATATTGTTCCTGCATTTTGTGTGGCAAGTTCAACACTCTGTTCATGAGTCTTTATGTCTGTCAGCGCTGCGGTCTAAGATCTTTACGTTTTGTGTCAGATGAGCTTATAGTAAAATAGTGTGTCAGAAAAACGTTGTGAGTTTGAAAACGTTTAGTGTGCATTTGTGAAGTGGCCGTCCGAGAAAAAAAACAACCTCACACAACTGTTGTACCATTTATTCTCCTGAAACACACACGCATATCTTTTTTTTTATTGAAATAAATAATTGAATAAATAAATAAATAAATAAATGAATAAATTGGTGAATTAAAAATAAATGAATAAAATTATAAATAAATAAATAAATACATACATAAACAAATCAATCAATCAATCAATAAATATATAAATAAATAACATAAATGAATACATCAATACAAAAATAAATAATTACACACAAAAAAAGGAAACTCTAGGCTGTTGTAATAATGTATTTGTTTGGTGGCATTTCAGAAGAAAAAACACACCAGCAATACCCGTCAGAACCAAAAAACATTAATATCACCGCTTTTATGTGTATACGTGCGTGTGCGAGGTTTTGGATGACGCTATAAATCGACCCAAGTGAGACAATTTTATTACATTTCTTATCCTCCCAACAGCACTCACATGAAGTGGATCCTCCCAAAATGTTGTCGCTGTCCAGGTCTACTTACCGAACATTTTAGTGCCTGTTACTAGGAGAAGTTTCCGAGATTTTAAGCGTTTGGCAGACAAAGAAGCAACTGTAAAAAGCATTTGAAAGATAAGACAAAACAAGTCGCGTAAGGTGAAAATACAACATTTAGTCAAGCTGTCGAACTCACAGAATGAAACTGAACGCAATGCAATTTTTCAGCAAGACCGTACACTCGTAGCATCGTAAGTCCACCGCTCGTGGCAAAGGCAGTGAAATTGACAAGAAGAGCGGGGTAGTAGTTGCGCTGAGAAGGATAGCACGCTTTTCTGTACCTCTCTTCGTTTTAACTTTCTGAGCGTGTTTTTAATCCAAACATATCATATCTATATGTTTTTGGAATCAGGAACCGACAAGGAATAAGATGAAAGTGTTTTTAAATTGATTTCGACAATTTAATTTTGATAATAAATTTTATATATTTAATTTTCAGAGCTTGTTTTTAATCCAAATATAACATATTTATATGTTTTTGGAATCAGCAAATGATGGAAAATAAGATGAACGTAAATTTGGATCGTTTTATAAAAGAAATATTTTTTTTTACAATTTTCAGATTTTTAATGACCAAAGTCATTAATTAATTTTTAAGCCACCACGCTGAAATGCAATACCGAAGTCCGGGCTTCGTCGAAGATTGCTTGACCAAAATTTCAACCAATTTGGTTGAAAAATGAGGGCGTGACAGTGCCGCCTCAACTTTCACGAAAAGCCGGATATGACGTCATCAAAGACATTTATAAAAAAAAATGAAAAAAACGTATGGGGATATCATACCCAGGAACTTTCATGTCAAATTTCATAAAGATCGGTCCAGTAGTTTGGTCTGAATCGCTCTACACGCACGCACACACACACACACATACACACACACACACACACACACACACACACACACACACACACACACACACACATACACACACACATACACACACACATACACCACGACCCTCGTCTCGATTCCCCCCTCGATGTTAAAACATTTAGTCATAACTTGACTAAATGTAAATCAAAACTTGACTAAATGTAAAAAGGAAATGTCTCAAATGTGTCTATGAAATCTGTGTTCGCGGCTGTAGTGGAGCAGGTGATATCTGTTTTATCAATTATTTTTGAAAGTGACCGGTGACTTGATGCACTGGTGGGTGTGAGGATTCTCTTTGTGTTTGAGGTGTGTGAGTTTGAGGGTGGTGGCAGTAGTGCGTGCATGCGTGCTTATGTGCGTGTGTGCATGCGTGCGTTGCGCGTGCGTGTCGGTCGACCTGTCAGTCGGCCTGTCTGTCTGTCTATATGTCTGTGTGTCTGTGTATGTGTCTGTGTGTCTGAGTGTGTGTCTGGCTGTCTGTCTGTCTGTCTGTCGGTCGGTCGGTTGGACTTTCTTTCCGTTTGTGAGTTTGCATGTTGCATTAATTTTGTTATCTCTGTAACTATACTTGCCTGCCGTCTGCCGGTGTCTGGCTATATATGCACGTGATTTTGTCTCTGTCAACACTGTTACTGTAAAGCTGACTAACAAACATCAAAGTAAAATGTCACTGTGGGAACGAAAGAAACACGCAATCCGAACATATCTCAAGACTAAAACCTCTGAATCAACTAAGAATAAAATCAATCACGTCGTTGGAGGATCCATAAAACGTCTTTTTTTGCAAATGAGAATATCGATGGTTTTCGCTCTGTCCTTAAAATATGCCTTAGTTCAAACCCTATTGTCTCATTGACATGTAACGACATTGTACTAGTACTTTGTAGTCGTTTTATGGTTTAAACAGTGTTTATTCAACAATTCATAAGTATTGAATGTAGTCGTTTTATGTTGGCAAACAAACTCAGTAGGGGCTTAATGCCTTCAGTGTGTACTTGCCAAATGCACTCACCGTTATAATCTCCTCCTAGACGATCAAAAGCCATAGAAGAAACAATGAACCTTTATGGGTCATAACTTGGACATGTGGCCCTTCTGTAAGGCTAAAAGAAATTATTGCACTAAACAAATCATATTTGGTTTCCTTCACTAGTTGATTAAAGATAAAATATATAGAAATAAGTGAAGCTTAAAGTAGAATTTCCTAGCAATAAACTACACTAAAGTTCCTATAATTCCTCTTATACCTCCGTGACGGTTTACACACTGGTTTTTCCGATGATTTACACGATTGGTTTTATGATGGTTTACACGATGGTTTTCACGATGGTTTACACGATGGGTTTCACGATGGTTTCACGATGGTTTACACTGGAGGGTGTGTCTTTAAGACGCAGTGAGTGACATGGAATTGACCAACACACCTGTCCTCATTTTGTATCGTATACCTTTAAATTCTTTCAGTCTTAATTTGTTTCGCATAAAATCTCCATCAGTATAAACGCAGCCAACCTTCCATGGCGAGATATGATAAATCGATCGATATGCTTGCCAATCAACGGGTTTATTCGTCTCTTTAAATCACACAGTGTATACCGACACTGTATAAATCCCGTGTTAGTTCCTCTTCACAATTCACGCGCCAGCGGGTTATTCCTACATCAAACACCCCATACACATAATGGTGCAGATACACCAACATAGCAGCACAGATAAAAGACTTAGTGTGAATTAACACGCATGTGTCTCGACGAAAATAACAAAAAGAAGAAAAGCGTGTTGAATCTGGAGACACTATGGCAGGCGACAGAAAACACAGAACCAGTCTTTCCGACAGTTTCAGCTTTGCGTTCCAGAGACGACTGATTTTAGTCTTATTTCATAAATTTGATTTTAATGCACCACGAAAAATAAGAATGGACAGAAGGAAAAGGACGAATGTGGTAGGGACTTCATACCAGCAGACGCTATAATTGCAGTCTCTTTCCTAAACTTTTCTTCTGCTAGTTTCGTATTCCACAACCTACACTCAGGTGTTTGCCACCTCCCCTTCCTCTCTCCACCACCAGGGGCGGAGCAGTTAAGCAAGAGGGGGGGGGGGGGGGGGTTACAACCTGGGGTCCAGGGGTAGGCCCCTTGTGGGGTACATGGGTTTTAGCTATTTTATGAACAATTTATGGCTTATCCTTGATTTTAAACATGATCAACTGGAGTCAGCAGCCACTCACTATTTCTTTTAAAGTTAGTATTCATTTTTTAGTTTTTTTGACAGCCGGGGGTGGGGGGGGGGGGGGGGTGGGGGGTCCGGAACCCCTGTAACCCCCCCTCCCCTAATCCGCCCCTGACCACTGCTACCGCCATTCATATTTGGTGTTGTTGTATAGCTTAGCTATGATGTACATTGATGTGCTTCTGTCTGGCTACCGTCCGTGCATGTGTCACAGTCTCGACGTCTGGCTGACGTACTGCCTGGGGACTATAGATTAACCCCAAATCAAAATTAACGTCATGCCATGCACCGTGGCCCGGAGATACTATTACACAGCCTGCTGTTTTCCTGTACGATGTAGTCAACACACGTTCAGAAGTGTCGCATGGTTGCAGCAAATGATGTCGTTAGTGCACTGTGCCAACGACTCTATGTCACAGGAACGGCTTAAAGACTGACATAATGGACTTCAGAAAGAAAGAAGGAAAAAGGAAAAAAAAAGAAAGAAAAAAAACAACAACAAAAAAACGTAGGGTTTCATTCTTTTCATTTATTTTTCAGCTTGAAGCGAACTGCATGCAACTGAGGAAAAAAAAAAAAAAAAAAAAAAAAAAAAAAAAAAAAATGGACTTCAGCACTCCAATTTAAGAGGTGACTCGCGGTGAAAACAATGGCTGTTGGACAAAACCTTAAACACCCGCATGCTGCCTATGGCGGCGAAAACCGCGATATCAGAACATGTTTATCGTCATTTGACAATAGTTCTCTGAATACAAAAACTCTAAGAGCATGGTGCTTGCGCAAGAGATTAAGCGCAAGATCGACCTGTAGAAAAATCGGGTAAACTGCCGTTCGCATTCTATCTGGATCACCCAGATGAGATGGTCGACTGGTTCAGTGAGACGCAAATAACCTTCAAAGTCCTCTTTTGCATTTCACGGAAAGGCATTAAGAGTCTAGTATATTTATGAGGAAGGGGATTCAATAAATAGCCATTCGCATTGCAGCTACATCACGCTGATGAGATAATCCAGTGGGTAAGCGAGACGCGAATAACTTGCAAGCAAGGTCTTCTATCGCTTCTCAGCAAGCAAGGCTATAAAGGTCTGGCCTGCCTGTGAGGAAGAAGATTGCTGTTCTTCGTCTGACTGGCACCGATTTGATAGTTGGTGGCAACGGGTATGGTGGTGTTTTCCTATTCAGTAAGCTTACATAATCAACGTCGGACTGGTATAGATTTGACAGTAGGCAAAAAAGCAAAGAAAACTATAGAAACGCGTAACACCGCTCATTGTTGTTCCCTTTACCACGTAGGCGATGAACAGCACTTGTGCTATGATTATGGAAACATTATAAGGTAATAAACTCGCACACACCACCACCACCACCACCACCACCAACAACAACAACAACAACAACAACAACAACAACAACAACAACAACAACATTTTCGCTTACTGTACATTTAATCGAAAGATAAAATAAACAGCACAGACAAGTAAATGTCTTAGTTCACTTTGTCCTAAACACCCGTCACAATTGAAACTCCTCTTTAAATTCCTCCGTCGCGATATAACCTTGAACGGTTGAAAACGACGTTAAACACCAAAGAAAGAAAGAAAGAAAGAAAGAAAGAAAGAACTTTAAATTCCTTTGAGTACTCTTTTGTTTGAACAGAACGGAAATCCGCGGTGACAGACGTGAGAACCGGGCTTTAAAACTCACGCGTCACAGATTTATCGTACCATCATTACAGACAAAGCAACGTTTTATTGTTTGCCTACCAGGTACTTCGAGACCGGCCTATTCCGCTAAAAGCATTATTTATGCGTTTTAGATAGGAGTTTCAACCCCGGTCCTTTTTGTTGTAGTTCGTCCTTATTGAGGTGACGGTAGTAGGTCCTTACAGTTTTTGCTTATCTTCGGAATATCACTTCAGCCGTGTCTTTTGTCACTTTTACTGCGAAGTAATGAGGCCATCTGCATTTTTTTTGCTCCTTGATCAAACTTTTGAATGAATTTACCGTAGATCGAAGAATGTTGCCTACCTTCGGGAGTGACTGATAGTTGATTGAAGCCTTCCCACCTATTGAACAGGACATACCCCTGTTCAGTACTTTGAAGTCAGCGAGATAGCTCAAGAAGTGGTAGGTGTTTTTATTGACTTAAAATGAACTGCTACAAAAAGAGAGAAGGGTTTGATAAGCTTCAATACAAGAGTCGACTTTGTTGGTCTCTCATGACCAAGGACATGAGTTTAGTTTCGTATTCTTTACCTCTAGGTACGAAACTATCACGGTCAATCTATTCCATCAATCGAGATCGTCTTTTGACACAACACTTTGTGCAACTTGGACGCGCGCCGTGTATTGAGGTTATTGTAAGCAGGTTTTTGACTGGCTTGTGTATTTGTACTGGCGGTTCGTTGACAAGTTGATCTTTTTTGTTGACGAGAATTGTGATTCATCTAGCTGACTGTGGATTTCCAATTATACAAAAGACTCACAACTAATTCTTAAATCGTTGCATACATTCTTATCTGTGATCGGAGTGAGGTCGAGATCAACTTGGCAGACACGGGGAAATGTATAGTGTCTTCTATCTTTACATTTCAAAGAATTGTCAAGAAGGGAGGATTGAGATCTTGAGAGATGTGAACAGTAGGGTGGAATGTATGATTCTTGGATGTTTAGTGAGAAGTTTTCGTTTCTGCTGACAAACGAATTTGAACCAGACCTAGCTCGTTCTGAAGAAAAAATGTTAAAACAAATGTACACAAGACAATTGTTATTTCTTTTCGATTTATCAAGCTGACATCAGTCGTTATTTTAATCTCGGTAGCTGCCGTGTTTTTTTATGTTCTTTTTCATCCGCCAGCGAGTTACAGTAATACAGTGATATTTATTTAAACCCATTTTTTCTGCATCAAAGAATATTTCATTTTGATCTGTCCGATCGACAAGAAGAAGAAGAAGATCTGTCCGGTTATCTGTCAAGAATTCATGTTCATTTTTTGTAAAGTGGGTATTCAGTTTACGTTTCCATATTAATTTTATTTCAGACAGCTAGTGAGCTTTTTTATTTTTTAAATTCTACACAAAAATACAATATTATGAGAAAAGAGAGACCGCATAAAAAAAGTACACATGCATTCCCTGCTGACTTATGCATTGAGAAAAGACTGTGGTTTTCTTGCGGTGTGTTTGATTCATTTTTATCAATTTGAAGGCATGTGTTTGTGTAAAGACAGCTAATGACATTTTTCTTCTCAATAACATGGCGGATATAACAAGCATAAGAAAATGTCTATGCTAAACATCCATGCCCAAGAAAGAAAGAAAAGAAAGAACGAAAGAAAGAAAGAAAGAAAGAACGAAAGAAAGAAAGAAAGAACGAAAGAAAGAAAGAAAGAACGAAAGAAAGAAAGAAAGAAACGGACAACGAATAAAAACACAAACAAAAATCCATGTGGGCTCCTTGCAGTGTGGGTCGATCTCTAAACATCGATCTCTTTCAATGCTTGTGTTTGTGGTATGTCACATGCGAAGGTGATAGATGGCATGAACGCGTGCAGGTTACCTGTCCCCTCATTTACCTGTACGTTTGTCTGCAAAGCGAGACGCCGACTACCTAATAATGGAACCATTTTGTCAGCCGTGCAAACACTCTGCTCTGCCAATACCTGGGGAAATATAGAAAGGTACTAAGAAAGATAGGAACGAAGGTAGATTGATTCTTGAAAGAGAGGACCGACAGGTACAGTGATTGTTGATGGTGATCGCAAAAGCTTTTGAAGGTTCCGCTGAAAGAGTCTTTGTTGTTGAGTGTTATAAAGGGGGAAATAATTGTGAAATAGAAAGCAGATGTTTGTATAAAGTAAAGAGATGGCAGACAAAGCCAGTCTTAAAGAAGACAGCGGATTTGGTAGGCCACACTTGTGATATTTAATCACGGGAATAAAAACGTCTTTATAACATGAGAGCATGTTAAACATGGAAAACTACCTTCGGTTGTTGGAGGTCTAGTGTCTTTCTGCATTACTGGTACCTTAGGCCAAAAAAAAAAAATTGTCTGTTTCTGGTCACCCGACCGACCCTAAATTTCGGCGCCGACCCTAAACTTTTTTTTTCCAAACTCAAAAATTTTTATTTATTTTTTGGTGGTAAAGGACAGGGTGAGAAAATGAACAACAAAAACGTGTGAAAACGAAAGTCCGCTGACGATTTGTAAATGTGTTGAGTGTCTTGTCTCTATGTATAGTGAATCCAGTCTCTTTGCGCGATTTTTAAACTTAGTTTTATTGGTCTACATTTGGGGTAAAAAAAAAAAAATAAAAAAAAAAAATCCCGACCTACCGACCCTATTTTTTATAGCCATGTTACCAGAAACAGACAATTTTTTTTTTGGCCTTAGCCAAATGGGATGGGTAGCTCAGTGGTGGCGTAGCTTTTCTAACAAAAGAGTAGCTACAAATGACGATGTAATCTTTTCTTGCAAAATAAACGTTTCTGAATTGTGCAGTGATAAAACACAAGATACAAAAATGAAAGAGAAGGTTCAATGTCTACCGCTCAAGATATTATTTTTCTCTTTGTTGTGAATATCAGCAGGGGAAATGCCTATCTTACACCGAGTTTTAAAAAAACAATCTATAAGTTTTGGACACATCTGAGCACATCAAGGAATCAATCTAGGGATATACTTTGTTTAACTGGTTACCACTTTAACCAGAAATGTGAGGACAATCGAATTTCCAACGAAGATATATACCTTGCAAAGTGTCTTGGACACCTGAGCTTTTGAAAGCGGTCACGTACCCAGCACTTAGGCCTACATCGTGTGTGCATAAAGGGGGGCTGTTGACAATTCATTTCGCACGTCTGTGGTTTCGTACTCGTCGACAAGTACTTTTGTTATTATATGAAGTCTTATATCGCGCGCGTATCTCCAGACTCGGACTCAAGGCGCAGGGATCTATTTATGCCGTGTGAGATGGATTTTTTTTTACACAATACATCACGCATTCTGCCATTCACATCGACCAGCAGATCGCAGCCATTTCGGCGCATATTCTACTTTTCACGGCCTATTATTCCAAGTCACACGGGTATTAATTTTGGTGGACATTTTTTATATCTATGCCTATACAATTTTGCCAGGAAAGACCCTTTTGTCAATCGTGGGATATTTAACGTGCACACCCCAATGTAGTGTACACGAAGGGACCTCGGTGTTTCGTCTCATCCGAAAGACTAGCACTTGAACCCACCACCTAGGTTAGGAAAGGGGGGAGAAAATTGCTAACGCCCTGACCCAGGGTCGAACTCGCAACCTCTCGCTTCCGAGCGCAAGTGCGTTACCACTCGGCCACCCGTATCCGTGGGCTGTTTATCAGAGAGCAATAAGTGTCTGGGTTGGTTTCATTCGGTGGCCTTTAGCACCTTGTGGCTTTCTGTGTCTAGTAACGAAGGGTTAATTGCCTGACATTTGTGACACGTATAACGAATAGGGGTGCATTTGGTGTTCAGAAAACTCGTTAGAGAGAACTGCTGATTGCAAAGTTATGAAAAACCACATACGTGTGAATGGGAGTGGGTGAAAGGTCTGGTATAAGCTGCAAAGCCTAGTTGCATAACAGGTTCCGATTTCTTGTACTATAGAAATCTTGCAGTGCGAACGTTTGTGCCCACTTTTACAGCATAAAATCTTTATCTTATCTGGAATGTCGTTAACGCTCACAAAAATAACAGGCGTTTGTTTATTGGCATTATGTGTTTGTGTTGTCTCGTTTTCTCTTCCATTTTGTGTTATATGTTATCTTGTTTTAGTTAATTTCTGTGTCTGTTTGTTCCATATATCTGTCTTTCTTTAACTGTGTTGTATCTGTAACCAAACGAAAAATCGTTTTTCTTTCTTTCCGCCCAGCGAAGAAAAAAGCGTCAAAATAGTAAGCCCGCTTTCAATTTTTTTCAGCCCAAGGATACTTCCTCGAAAAAAAAGAACACCACGCTGAAATGCCGGAAATGATGAACCTACCGCAACCGCATCACACCATGCTGATGCCGCGACCAGTGAAAGAGTCCCCCAGACATGCGTACGGATTTCCTGAATACCTGAAACACACAGACGCCCTAGGTGATGGGATACATCCTCTGAAACTCACAGCATCCAACAGTCTCTTCCACAGTGTCCTCAAGGTGTGTGTGTGTGTATGTGCGAGTGCGTGCGTGTGTGTGTGTGTGTGTGTGTGTGTGTGTGTGTGTGTGTGTGTGTACATTGTGGACATGACTTTGTGTTTGTTTAATGATTTGTTGATTTTTATTTTTGTAAGGCGCTTAGCACTATATTAGGATTTGCACCATATAAATACCCCTATTATTATTATTATTATTATTATTATTATTATTATAATGTCTGAAATAAACAGGGTCGAGTGCGTGGCACTCGCTTGCTGCTGGACCGGGGGACTTCAGTGAACGGTCGCAACGACTACGGGTACAGCGTCCTGACGGCGGCTCTCCACGTGGATGACGACAAACGACGAGGCAAGCTCTTCAAGATGCTGATAGACAGTGGTGCTGACCCACATTTCAAAGACAGCACGTTCAACAGGAGTGTGCTGCACTGGACTTGTATTCTTGGGCGCACTGAACAGGCGAGTACATAAGCACAGCATACCCTGATTAAGATGAGACAATAGAAGGGAAAAAGAAAGAAAGGTAGGGTTACCAAGTGGGATAGGACAAGGCCTGGCGTTTATCGTTCAAGCTTTGATTGAGATTAACAAGTAGTATTTTTTTTTAACTTGGTCGATTTATTTTTCGTGTAAATGTTTTTTCTATGACGCATTGGTATCTGGAGACAAGTCAACCTTCACATTACATTTTAACCCGTATTTATATATCTGTCAAAAACTGTTAGCAGGAGAACAAAAACATGCTTTCAAACCGTAACAATTTCCGAGAACAAGTCGCACCCCCCCCCCCTCTCTCTACAAGGATAAGACTTTCAATCAGCCTACATGGGAATCATCCATGCCTAATTTTGCAAGTCAAAGTGTTGCTAAACGTGATATAAATGTATGTTAAATGTATGTTTATTGTATATACGTGCCAATGTATATTTGTAAACTTGTCTTTATGTATATAAAAAAAACCCACCAGAAACAGTGGGGAAAATTTAAAAAAAATATAAAAAAAATATAAAAACGTGATAGGATGATGCCTCAACCTGTAAAACAAAGACAGCGCCAGCTATAAGGCTTTACACTATTTCTCAGGCAACATAACAGCCTCGAAAAAATAAAATCATCCATGCCTTTTCCCCCCACAGATAAAGGTGTTGCTGAACGAGGTAGGGGGAGACCTCAACCTGCAGGACAAGGATAACGACAGTTACACAGCTCTGCACCACGCCGTCATGGCTGGTCACATCACCATCGTCACGCTTCTAGTCGACATGCACCGCAAGTTTGGCATCAGTGTTGACGTGCCCGATAAGATGGGGCTCACCCCTTATCTCCACGCCAAAAGACTCGGTTATAGGTAGGTTTTAGTGCCATGCTTATAAACATGATCATTCAGCAACTGCTATAGTCACATCGCCATCGTCACGCTGCTCGAAGACATGCACCGCAAGTTTGTCATCAGTGTTGACGTCCCGGATAAGATGGGACTCACCCCTTATCTTAACGCCAAAAGATTCGGTTATAGGTAGGTTTCAGTGCCATGCTTTTTAACATGATCATTCAGCAACTGCTATAGTCACATCGCCATCGTCGCGCTGCTCGAAGACATGCACCGCAAGTTTGGCGTCAATGTCGATGTGACGGACAAGATGAGATTCAGTTATTTCCTTCGTGATAAGAGACTAGGCATTGTGTACATAGAAGCTTGTTTGATGTTGCTGCTGTTGTTGTAAATCCAACACAGGGTTGAGTTCAAGAAGGTACGCAGAAACGGCCAAGTTGCGATGGCGCGCCACACAGGCGGTAATTAACAGTCGTATTCTGTTGAAACGCCTTACTTCACTGCAGCTGATATTAAACGCCTCATTTATCTTTGCATCCTGTGTTCATTTTAGGGACGTAGCGGAGTATCTGCACACCGAGGGCCACGCGTCATTAGGTCATGGTGACATGAAGTTTCGCTTGCCCAGAGAGTGGTCTCAGATCGGAAGGTTTGAACGACAGAAAGCCATCGAGATACAAACACAAGAGGTCATCAACTTTGCCAAGGTTAGTTGCTTGGTTGGTTGTTGACGTCTCTTGTCTCAGGACCACAGGGGGTCATACGAGACCCATTCAACATCGATCTTAGTATCTGTTTTGTTCTCCTTCAATTCTTTTTTTATTTTTTTTTTATTATTTTTTTTTTTTATTCAAATAAATAACAACAATCAACAATATCTCATACAATGAATTAAATACATCTTATCGAGTACAACAAGCTAACTTTTTTTTTAACGTTTTGTTCTTCGAACACTCACACAAAAATGCTTCTTATCTGTAACTGCCTATTAAAAATACTTTCCAACGGTAAAAACGAATTTGTTTTTTTATATATACTAACGCACATCTTTCCGATTAAGATAATGTGGTTCAATTTATACATAGTTGCCTTTTTCACCATTACAAAATGCATACCAAATAAAACATCACTAACTTTCAAAACAATCTTAATTTCTAAAGTACGAAAAATAAATTCTTCAATAAACTTCCAGAATTTGTATACAACCGGGCATTCAAAAAAGAAGTGTTCAATGAAATCAGTTACATCACAACAGTAATTACATTTATTAGTTTCCGTTACTTTCATTTTACACAGGAGAATGTTGGTCGGATAAATGTTGTGCATAATTTTCCAGTGTAAAACTCTTAATCTAGTCTCTTGTGTTGACTGATGGGCAACTATCCAAGAACGTTCATCAATTTCTACATTAAACTTTCTCTTCCAAAATCCTCCGGAACATGGTACATCTGTTTTCATATTAATAATCTCTTTCCGATATTCTTTGGCACTTAACACATTTTTGCCGTTAAACAGTGGGGTAATACAAACATCATCAGTCATATTTACAACATTTTTCCTCATGAATAATGACACAGCAGCTTTTACAACATTATATTCAAGAATTCGGTTTGGCGAATATCCAATCAAATCACATATATCTTGATATGATAATATGTCTCCCGAACGTACAATGTCAGTTAATACCAATACACCTCGTCGTATTCAACTTTCAAAAAATAAAACTTTGCCACTATACGTTATGCATGCATTATTCCATAATAAAATCGGCCCGATTGTCCCACGATCGTAGTGGTTATTCTCCAGCCAATATTTTAATACTGCTTTCCAAAAGTGTGATTTCACTAGGTCTAACCCTTTAAATCTTGCACTGTTTACATTCGATAAGAAACATTCAAAGTGCTTTCCAAAACGCAAATACATCATCTTTGGAGTGAGACTCCAATTATCATTTTCATTTGATGTAGTCAGTTGTGAAACCCATTGTAATAAAAAAGAAATTTGCATTTGCCTAATATCGATCATTTTTAAACCACCTTTTTCAATTTCAAAACATAAAACGCTTCTTTTCACCTTTTCAAAGGCCTTCCGATTACAATCTCTTTTTCGCCACAAAAATCTATACAATAAGGTATTGACTTCATTCAAAACACAGTCAGGTAATACAAACGCTTGCATAATATACACAAATTGTGAAATTAAAAACGTTTTCACAATACATATTTTCCCTAAAATGCTCAAATTTCGCTTCTCCCATGCACAAATCAATCGCTTAATATTCCTTATTCTTCCAGTCCAGTTATCTTCTACCAAAGAAGCACTCTTATCATTACAAAAATATACACCCAAAATCTTCAACTTCTTCTTCCAAACAAAATTATAAAATGTTTCATCACAATGTTTCCTACTACCCAACCACATCGCCTCAGACTTTCTCTTATGTATCCTTAAGCCTGAAAAGCTAGAAAAGTCATTCATTATTTCAAGTGCATAATACATATCAATCTCATCCTTTAAAAAAAGGGTGATATCGTCTGCATACAGAGCAATTTTAATAACGGTTGCAATATCAACATTATTCCATAACGAAATTCCTTTAATACGTCTACACTGTCTTATTTTTGATGCCAACAATTCAATGGCCAGTACAAAGGCCAAACATGAAAACGGGCACCCTTGACGAATCCCGGCTTTCACATCAAAAAAATCCGACAACCATCCACAATACTGCACTGAGCTAACCGTGTCGTTCATTAACACAGTCACCCATTGAACAAATTCTGGCCCAAACCCGAATTTTTGAAAGGCTTTAATAATAAACTCTTTTGAAATACTATCGTACGCTTGAACACAGTCAATTGCGACCAACAGACCAGGTTGATTTAACTCGTGTGACTGTTCGATTACATCATCAATTAACCTTAATATTGTAGATACTTTTCTGCCTTTAATATAACCGACTTGATCTTTCTGAACAATATCACCAATAACGCTTCCTAACCTTTTTGCCAAACACTTGGCTATCAGTTTATAATCGCTGTTTGTAAGGGAGATGGGTCTCCAGTTCTTTAATTCATTTTTGGGCAAGTCCTTTCCCTTGTGTATAAGAGTAATGACAGCTTTGCGCTGCGTGGAAGACAATTTTCCATCGTCAAAACTTGCATTAAAAGACGCAATTAACAATGTTCTGATGCGGGTCCAGAACACTTTCAAAAATTCTGCAGTAATACCATCAACCCCAGGGGCCGACCCAGATTTCATTTGTTTAAGTGCAGCGAGAGCTTCGTTTTCAGTTATTAACCCTTCACACTCATTTCTCTGAAAATCTGAAATCTGTAATGTTGTCACATCAGATAAAAACTGATCCACCTTTTCGTCCATGTTTTCAACGTTTACTTTTTTTCTGTACAAGTCAGCATAGTAATTCTTTTGCGCGTTCAAGATTTCACGCTGGTCAGTTATCACTTCCCCAGATTCACACTGTATACTGTCCATAATCTTCGCATTTGCTCTGGCTTTTTCAAGGTTGAGAAAATACTTTGTGTTCTTTTCTCCCTGTTCTATCCACTTCGCACGGGCGCGTACTTGGGCTGCGCGAGCTTTACACTGCTCAACTAATTCTATTTTTAACTTAAGGTTCTCACGCTCGCATTGCATTCCACAGTTATCTGGGTCATTCGCTAACCTTGCATCCAAATCATTTAATTCAGCATACAACAAAACAATACCGTTTCTTCTTTCAACGCTTTTCTTCTGCGCGTACTGCATTGCATAATCTCTTATTTCACATTTTAACAGCTCCCATACGGTTTGATAATCAGTATCGTTTATAAAATCATATGCGTGATTTTCAATCATTCTATTCATACCATCAATGAAATCTTTATCCTGGAGGAGAGAATTATTGAATTTCCAGTAACTCGGGCCTCTGTCAATCTCAGTTAATTTGAGTTGCACAGAACAACCTCTGTGGTCGGAAAAGGGAACAGACAATAAACAACATTCCGTAGTTCTATCAAAAAGTGTTGCACATGTAAATACATAGTCAATTCTCCTAGCAATAAACGGATTCTTCTTTGACCAAGAAAATTCTTTAATACCAGGGTTAAATAATCTCCATACATCAAACAAATCACATGCGATAAACATTTCATTCAGTTGTGACACTGCTCTTTCAGCGTGCCTTTCTCCGCTCACTATGTCTAACTCATTATCAAGAACACAATTAAAATCACCACACAAAATGACGTTACTCAAACGGGAATCTTTAATAATTGACACAACCTTCTGATAAAAAACACATTTGGAGTTTACATCGTTTGGCGCATAAGCATTCAAAATCCACAAATCCTTTCCTTCACAAATTATATTTACCCCTTGGATTCTATCACAATGGGTCTCCATTACTTTATAATCAAAATTACATCCTTTCTTAAACAAAATCATTTGACCACCACTGTGTGATGTTCGTTCGGTATAAATCATATCCCCTCCCCATTCCTTTTTCCACATATCAGCTACCTGTTTCGTGATATACGTTTCCTGCAAACATACTACATCAAATTTTTGTCTTCTTAAAAACTGGAACAGTTGTTTCCGTTTGTTTGGGGATCGAATCCCTCTCACGTTAAGTGAGAACACACTTAAATCGTCAGGCATGATCATCGTCCTAGAGACAGTATCAGTCCGTCACCGTGTTGTCATCAACAAACCACAGTTAAACCTACCCCATGCCAGGTGTGGCGCAGTCACGTGCATCACGGACACCCGTGTCAGCCAGTGTCAACTTGGGGAGCTTTTCTGTCGCATTGTCACTGTCAGGGGAATCCCCTGTTTGTGACCTTAGCCTTTTCACACTCAGCGACCGCGAGCGTGGCTCTAAAATGAGCCTTGTTTGGTTTTTGTCTGGTTTGTTTGTGTTGACTTGTCTGCCGCGGGAAAGGAATCCTTGTTTTTGTGCGTGTTTTTGTTTGGGATTGTTGCACTGTTTTTTCTGTGATGAAACATGAATGGTATCAGCCAGTGAAGCACTCTCTTTCTCTTCCTGGGACTGGGACTGGGGCTCCTCCCGTTCGTCTTCGTCGCTGGCAGTTTCCTCTGTGCCGCGCTCGGTCGCCACGCCCACATCATCTGACGTGAGAGGGGGACCCCCAGCGGGGACGGCATCACAATCGGGGTCGCCTCTCCTGTGGCCAGACTGACCACATTCTCTGCATGCGATGTCGTTACCGCAATCAGACGCCCAGTGCCCCTCCTGGAGGCAGCGTGTGCAGGCCACGGTTCTCCTCACCTTGGGTTGCTCTTTGTGGTACAGACGGGCACTGGCCACACCGATCCGCACCTGTTTGTCGAGGGGTTTGGCGGGGACGTTCATCCAGACGAACCGCCGGCCTGTTAAGAAACGTGTTAACTTGCCGTCTCTGTTCCGGACACGTTCACATGTGATTGCAGATCTGAGAGTTGCCCCCATTCTCACAAGGGCTGTCTCTATATCTTGTACAGCAATAGAGATTGGAATGTCAGAGATCCATAGCTTGGTAGCTGGTGTTTCTTCGCCCTCCTGTCCACGGAGGATAAATGGGTTTTGGTTAAACACCCTGATGGCATGACCACGTAGTGAGATTCCATCGATTACAAGCTTTGCTCTTGCTTCCCGGCTGAGCGGGTACACGCGCCACAGGCCACGTATTTCCTGGGCGCCCAGTATTGTTTCACTACCACTGACTCGCTCGGCCGCCAGACACAACTCAAGAGTGTCATATCTGTCACCACCAGCCTGAGGCAGCTCGTTCCTTTTCACAAAAACGGGTTCGACTGACGCGGTCAGGGCGGCGGCCATTTTGAATACAGCTACACCACATAGACTCACTCACTTATCTATAAAACCACTCCAAGGAACCACAAAAAACAAATGCAGATTAGTACCTACACTTGCACACGAGTCTCAGCTAGGCGTAATCCAAAGGTCAGGAAACTGCAATCTCCTAGAACTCTAGAAAAACTCCTTCAATTCTTTTAAAACTATTCACATTTGAAGCGTATCACAGTTTAAGGTAAAAAGGTTCCTTCAAAGTCAGATTCTTTAACAATCGAGACTTTAGCTCTTCGTAGAGCTCTTAATTTCTTCCCAAAAGTTAAAAATCTTGTCTGGGGGTTACGTTCCGTACCGGTCTTTGCCAAGGTATGGGATGAGAATCAACCGTTTGTGTTTCAGGAATACGTTATTGTGTTTCAATTTAAGCGTTTTCTACATCTTTCAAGATGCTCAGATTTTGAGGCTGTACATGTACTCATTTCCGGACTCCAGTCTGCTGTTCCAATTAATTTAAATGTAACGCACAAGAACCCTACTACAAACGACCAGCTGACATTAGCATGATAATGGCTTTTTATCTTGGTATAGCAAATCAGCAGAGGAAGTAAAGGGTATTTTACACCACAATATGCTTATTAATCGTGAAACACTTATTTGTTAAATTCACACATGAAATTATTATTTTTATTTTCTACTTCTTTTTCACACATCTTACTTCCAGATCAAGGGTAAAATCACACACGTCAGACATATGGAGGGTAGCATGGGTTCTCCAAGAATGTGCATCCCTAACATTATACTGCCCAGCTACTGTCCGGACAGAGACAGAGGGATCAAGCTGGCCATCCGACACAACAACAGAATGTCCAGGTCACTGCCCTCTCTCAAGGAGGACACGCCCAGGGCTGACCATCGTCCACTCTCCGCCAACGGGGCTGGACACGACTCACTGGATGCTGGTCAGTAGATAATTATACACTGATGATGAGGAAGGGGCTAGAGAGATGGGGGGAGAGAGAGAGAGAGAGAGAGATAGAGAGAGAGAGAGAGAGAGGGAGAGAGAGAGAGAGAGAGAGAGAGAGAGAGAGAGAGAGAGAGAGAGAGAGAGAGAGAGAGAGAGAGACTCAGACTCAGACTCAGACTCAGAACTTTATTACAACAGGATAAAGGTTTTAGGCAAAGCCTATTCTTCCAACCTGTCCTTTATACAACACATAAAGACAGACGGACATAACAAATAAAAATTCAATCATATAAGATATAGAATTACATTGTATGGATTGCAATACTATGTGCAGTTAAGGAATTATATAAGGAGAACTCAAAAGTTACAAAATTACATTGATATAGTTAAGCCTTTCATTTTGAGAATTAAGGGCTGACCATCGTCCACTCTCCGCCAACGGGGCTGGACACGACTCACTGGATGCTGGTCAGTAGATAATTACACACTGATGATGAGGAAGGGGCTAGAGAGATGGGGGCAGGGAGAGAGAGAGAGAGAGAGAGAGAGAGAGAGTGAGAGAGAGAGAGAGAGAGAGAGAGAGAGAGAAACAGACAGACAGACGGACAGGCTGACAGTTAGACAGACAGGTAGACAGGTCAAAGACAGATGAAGACAAAAAAAATACAGAGAGAGCGAGTGTCAAACCACGCATAATACCTAGAGCTCTGTGTTTAAGCCATTCACACTCTTAATACTGTATTCACAACCAGCCTGGAACACATTATGTCAGTCCACAGGGTTTGCTGCTATTCTTAACACTCTGGTAGTCTTTATGTGAACAAGAAAGGAGGGAAAATTAAACTGAAGGAAGAGTTGGCGGACGGAAGGACGGCCAAGTGAATCGAAAAATATAAGAAAATAAGTACTAAACACAAAGTTGCGGAACGGTATCCAAAGCTGAACCTAGCTTAACCCATTGCAGGAGCAAACCATCCAACAGATGCCCCCGGGCCAGCAAGGGAGGCTTTCACCAACGGACCCATTCACTCACATGGCGTTCCCCAAATGTCTACTCATGCAAGGGCACTCTCTTCGGTGCCCGAAGACCCCATTCAAGGACTACCTCAGGGCACGCCTAGAGGTGCCCCAATGGCGGATGGGATTCTTCTACCGTCCCCAAGAAAGGGACCGGGCAGCATCGAGGCCTTTACCGTCATGGAGATGAACCAGAAGGGGCGTCATGCCAGACATTACAGACAAAGCCAGGTGGGTGCATGTTGTTACGTCTTGTAATGCTGTGAAGAAATAAACATGAACTTCGGATCAGATTGATAGTGCACAGTTAAAAACACCTTCCTTCTTGTGTGAGACTTTTTGTCTACCACCACAGACGTGTCCAAGTTTTAAAAAACAAATCTTGTTTTAATATTTTTATTTTACATAAATTAAGAGTATCCTCCTACTCGAACACATACCAAGAATCAGCTGTCTTACAGCTTCCTACGTGTAGCGGGAATGTTTTTCTCAATCGGTTTTGCAGTTTGACACAATTGTGGCAATTACAAAATAATGTCTGCAAACAAATCACCGCTCCACACAGAAAGCTACAGACTGTTGATTTTGGGAATGTGTCCAAGTGGAAGTTTGCTCTTATCCCAAAAGCCTGGACGGTTCGTTAACGCGGATAGGAAGGTTTCTTTCAAATGCACATACAATCTAATTGTGATGCCAGCTGCTTAGCTTCAACGTTTGGTCTCTGGAACTTGGCACCAAGTTTGTTTGTGGTTCTCGTCGGTAATACTGTGTGCCAACACAGAGTTGGCATCAGGCCAAGCTGCTTTTGAGTGGAAGCCTGAAATTACAAGGTTATTGTGTAGGTTTGACCTGTTGACCACGAACTTGAACGGCTTCAAAGACTTAGGTTTGAGATACAGAAAAACTTTAAGTATATATCGGAAGAATGGAAATACACCGCGCTTTTGGGAAAAGAAAATACGTGTATTGCTTTCCTTTGGTGACAGCACCCGTTGATTCACTAATCGACAGGTAAAACCCTCTTAATTGTCTCCCGATAGGATAAACGGTGTTCCCATTTGTTTGGAGTTACACACAAAACCAAAACGCCAGGAGTATCAGCTACTGTCTTAAATTCATATGAATGAATACCGAATACGGTTTATAATTTCAAATATACATATATATATTTAAACAGATGTTAGTTATTCACTCAGACGCTTCCGAAACGGGAACATAAAAAGGTACAACTGAAAACTCTTCAAAACTTTTTCATTTGTTACATATTGTTTTATGGTTCTTGTCTCTTGTTTTTGTTCTTCTTTGGGAATATGGCTAACATCGTAACAGGCTTCGGTTTCTACCAGACTCTTTGAGGGAAATTTAATCGCTTCTGTTTGTGGTAATACGACTTTTAATTAAATTTCATACGGGATCTCGTGGTAGCAACACTGTGCCAACTCTGTCGCCGTTAAAGCTTCAGTTGTGGCTTTTGTTGTTTTTGATGCAGGTGGTGATGGTTATGGTTTCAATGTTGGTGGTTCGCTGGATGTTTGAGAATCTTTTGCTGCAAACTGATTTACCAAAGTTTTAAATGCCATCAGTGGATTTCATTTTTATTTTCAAAAGAATTCTCTTTTTACATTTAGTCAAGTTTTGACTAAATGTTTTAACATAGAGGGGGAATCGAGGCGAGGGTCATGGTGTATGTGTGTGTGTGTGTGTGTGTGTGTGTGTGTGTGTGTGTGTGTGTGTGTGTGTGTGTGTGTGTGTGTGTGTGTGTGTGTCTGTCTGTCTGTGCGTGTGTGTATGTAGAGCGATTCAGACCAAACTACTGGACCGATCTTTATGAAATTTGATATCCCCGGACGTTTTTTTCTTTTTTTCGATAAATACTTTTGATGACGTCATATCCGGCTTTTTGTAAAAGTTGAGGCGGCACTGTCACACCCTCATTTTTCAATCAAATTGATTGAAATTTTTGTAAAGCAATCTTCGACAAAGGCCGGACTTCGGTATTGCATTTCAGCTTGGTGGCTTAAAAATTAATTAATGACTTTAGTCATTAAAAAACTGAAAATTGTAATTAAAATTTTTTTTTTATAAAACGATCCAAATTTACGTTCATCTTATTCTTCATCATTTTCTGATTCCCAAAACATATAAATATGTTATATTTGGATTAAAAACAAGCTCTGAAAATTAAAAATATAAAAATTATGATCAAAATTAAATTTCCGAAATCGATTTAAAAACAATTTCATCTTATTTCTTGTCGGTTCCTGATTCCAAAAACATATAGATATGATATGTTTGGATTAAAAACACGCTCAGAAAGTTAAAACGAAGAGAGGTACAGAAAAGTGTGCAATGCAGCACAGCGAAACCACTACCGCGCTGAACAGGTTCGTCAGTTTCACTCCGTTTTGCACAAGCGGCGCACTACGGTCATTGTGAAAAAATGCAGTGCGTTTAGTTTCATTCTGTGAGTTCCACAGCTTGACTAAATGTAGTAATTTCGCCTTACGCGACTTGTTCTGTTCTGTTCTTCTTCTTCTGTCCTTCTCTTTTGTTTTCTGTTTCTTTTTCTGTTGGTGGTTTCTTTGCTACTTGAAAAAATATGTTAACCTCATTTTGACATTTTTCGTGGATATACGTTAATAAAGATTTAACTCCAAAAACATGATTACGAGGTCTGAGAGCGACAGTGATGTCAGTGATTGTGTTCAACGAAGAGCTCGTCCGTAGAATATCGTGGAATTAATATCTTTATGTTACAACGTAGTGGTCTATAAGCTAAATAATGCCAAGTCGCACTGGTCGCCCATAGAACGAGACAATATATTTCAATTAAGTTAATGTAACTGAGCTTTTATCCTTTTATGTGCACCCCACTTTTTCCCAAGATAGCAAATGTACTACTCCAAAATGACGCATTTCTCCGATTTATAAGCAAAAGTAGCAAATTCAAGCCCTAGCTAGCTCAAACAGAACAGCGAGGCTCATTTGGTGTCATAGGCAAATTACGATTAGATTCTTGTGAAACATTGTTTTGATTTTGATTATTTGTCGTTTTAATACGATGAATAATGCAAGGGAAAACCGAACAACCTACACACACTCCTAAGCCCACCTCACATACCCCCCCCCCCTACTCCATACAACGAAACTGAACAAAAAATATATTTTCCCCTTTGCAGTTTGACGAGACGAAGGCCTCGGAGTATAAGCATATGCTGGGCAACCTCAACTCTATCATGCAGATCCTGTCGGAGCAGACATCCAAGTCCTTCCGACAGTCCGTCAAGTACCAGCGGCCTGAGACGCCCAAGAAGAAGAAGCAAAAGAAAAAGGTCTCCTCCCTGGCCGTTATCTTCGGGAGGAACAAGAGTGGGACGAAAGGCTCCAAGCGATCTCCCAAAGCTTCAGCCAAGAAAGGGGCTCAACATTTGGCGACCCCTAGGAAGGAGAAAGGAGGCGGAGGAGGAAAAGCAGGAGGGGGAAAGGGAGGGGATGAGAAGCATTCCAAAGCGCAGCCTTCTGAAAAGAGGAAAGCCGTGCCTCTCCTGAAAGTGAACGACAAGATTGTGGGATGATGTTTTTCTTGTCCTTTTAGGATAAAAAGGTTTGTCTTGAAAATTATAAAAATACGAAGATGAATGACTTTTCAATGCTAAGAGCACATTGCATCCACCTTGTTGGGAAAACAGCTCCATGTTCTGCTGCTGTTTTGTAAAATAATTGCCCAATTGATCTTACTTCTGCAGCTCTGTTGTACGTTTGATACTGTCTGTATACGCTTCAGAGACCAGACACCGTGACCTTTTAATTAGCACTTCTCAGGTGCTAAACAAGAAGCTGTGAAAAACAACCCTTACCTTCGCAGACCGTTGTAAACAGCCTCAACGTCACGTCACGTCACGTCACGTCACTACACGCCATTGCAATGTCAGATATTGCAAGTCTTCTCGTGAGCTCTCGTTGAAGTACTTACGAACTCGCAATGCTGATGGTTTAGATAATTGACGATTTGGGCCACTTGACCGTGAATGCTGTTCCTTTTGAGTTTTGGGCATTCGGTGAAAAAATATTCCACTGCACATGAAGCATGCAGTCTGCTGTAAACCATTCGAACTGGAAAGACAATGCGAGGCTGCCTGTGCATCTATGTAGATGAGCCAAAAGGGACATGCAACTTAATCCTAGGCCATTACCTAAAGTCATAAAGCAGACAGCCTCGAGTTCTTGGAAAACGCATTTGTGCAAGATAATCAAAGTGTTTCATCGGGCCAACATCGACAATATGAAGAGATGCACTAAGAAGGCAGAGGGTTCCTGACGGATGGTTATTTTGCAGATGGGTCTGTATATATCGATGGACCTAAAACTGTCATTGCTCTGCCTGCTGGTTATGATGCTACTTGCTCGACTTTTGTGAAAGTTAAACCTTCAGTTTGGATGAAGCATTATGTGTGACTGCAATAGACGGATGGGCTTTGAACAGAATAATGCCAGACTTATATTGAATCATATGCAAAGCACGGATGACCAAAGCTTCTTCATATTATCACGGATGACGTTGTCTCGGTCTTTCATGAAGTATATCTTGGACTCACATGAAAATTAAACATGTATCTGTTATGTTAAAAAATTTAACCCGACCCAAGTAAGCCCTCTGAACGATGCCAGAATTGCAGAAGCAAAACACGGTTGGCCCAGGGTTCCATGTATTACGGATGCCTCTGTCTCGGTCTTTCAGATAATATTCTCCTGGATAAGTATTATTGGGCTCCCATGGAATATAGACATAATAATAGTAGATATGTGCATCGCATTAACCCTTTCGCTGCCAATCAAAACTTCCTGACTGCCAGGGAATATTGGAGTTCGGGGTGTAATAATTCACAAAAAATTCTAGCTCCAAACTGGCAGTAGGTAGGAAAGTAAAACCTATGTTATTTTTAAAGGAAATTCAACCAAGAATCTGTTTTTAGTATCTAATCATGGAAATAATGCACAAGTGCAGGACGGGTATACCCGTCCTAAGGCAGTCAAGGGGTTAATCAGCTCAAGTAAACGTATGCCCTCAGAAAGCTCTGACTATATTTCTGTGTCAAATATGTGTGCAATCCGTCTGTATGCGTTAAATCATCCAGTACAATACCGCTCTTTTGTTTTTCACATCAATGTCATTATCTCAAGAAGCAGTTCTGTTTCCCATTAAATGGCGTTAAATCATCCAGTACAATACCGCTCTTTTGTTTTTCACATCAATGTCATTATCTCAAGAAGCAGTTCTGTTTCCCATTAAAATTTAAATGGCGTTAAATCATCCAGTACAATACCGCTCTTTTGTTTTTCACATCAATGTCATTATCTCAAGAAGCAGTTCTGTTTCCCATTAAATGGCGTTAAATCATCCAGTACAATACCGCTCTTTTGTTTTTCACATCAATGTCATTATCTCAAGAAGCAGTTCTGTTTCCCATTAAATGGCGTTAAATCATCCAGTACAATACCGCTCTTTTGTTTTTCACATCAATGTCATTATCTCAAGAAGCAGTTCTGTTTCCCATTAAATGGCGTTAAATCATCCAGTACAATACCGCTCTTTTGTTTTTCACATCAATGTCATTATCTCAAGAAGCAGTTCTGTTTCCCATTAAATGGCATATATATCTAATTCTTCATGTGTGTGTGTGTGTGTGTGTGTGTGTGTGTGTGTGTGTGTGTGTGTGTGTGTGTGTGTGTGTGTGTGTGTGTGTGTGTGTGTGTGTGTGTGTGTGTGTACGCTATGAATAAACCTTTGCGATGGAAATAGTTCTCAAGATTCAATAGACACTATCAGGCTATTGTTTTTCTTCTTAACGAAAACAATAATATCCCCTTCACTGAGCGTGTTTGTCTGTGACAGCTGTATATTTCACCTGCTTGATATTTTCTTCTTCCCCGTTTCAACGATGATAAATACACTATCACACGTCTGGCAAGGCTGATACACTGAACTCGAGCATCATGTTACCTTAACACTAACTGAAAATAAACAGCCTGGTTAGTTCTTGCGCAGAGTGTGAATTAAAAAAAAAATATTTTCGCAGATTGTCACTCGTGTCAATTAGGAAAGTAATTCCGCAAAACATGTTCTACTCTGCACAGGAAGCTGTCGCTCTATTGGTTGTTAGTATCTGTCCAAGTGGTAGAATGCTCTTCGGGTTATGTCCCATTTCAACAGGTTGCACAGTATATCAGCGGCGGTGAACCTAATTGTGTTCGCGGGAATGACATTACCTTTTAGCGTGTTTCACGTGCACAATATTTTCCCTTACTACGCTTGTTGCGACACAGGCATTTTGTAGCAAGGTAGACAGGAAAGCGATTGCACAACGTACAATGAGCGTCGGCATCAGATAGGCGAACCGGGCTGTGCTGTAACACTGGTCACTGGCTGATGAACAAACACAAAAGAAACATGACTAATGATAACGATCAAGGCAATCGGTTGGGGAGGAGTGGAGGGAGTTGGGGGTTCTGCAGGATGAATTGTTACTTGGTCGATCGGCTCCAGGCGCCGTTTCCTTTTTGCAATACCCATGCAATTATTTCGTGTGCTTTTTCTTACTTTGCTTTTTTCTTCAGTTTAATTTAAAAAAAAATGTGTATTATCTTTTTATTTGTTCACCAAAGATAATCGTCTCTATATTGTCCCTTACCCAGTATTATTTCTGTGTGTTTGTCCTTCCATGTTTCCTTCCCTCAATGTGTCCGTCTCTTTCTGTCTGTCTGTCCATCCGTCCCTCTGTGTGTGTGTGCCTGTCTGTCTACGTGTACTACTAGCTGTCACTGCCTGTGTCACTCGATCTGTCTGTCTGTCCATCCGTCCCTCTGTGTGTGTGTGCCTGTCTGTCTACGTGTACTAGCTGTCACTGCCTGTGTCACTCGATCTGTCTGTCTGTCCATCCGTCCCTCTGTGTATGTGTGCCTGTCTGTCTACGTGTACTAGCTGTCACTGCCTGTGTCACTCGATCTGTCTGTCTGTCCATCCGTCCCTCTGTGTGTGTGTGTGTGTGTGTGCCTGTCTGTCTACGTGTACTAGCTGTCACTGCCTGTGTCACTCGATCTGTCTGTCTTTCCATCCGCCCCTCTGTGTGTGTGTGCCTGTCTGTCTACGTGTACTAGCTGTCACTGCCTGTGTCACTCGATCTGTCTGTCTGTCCATCCGTCCCTCTGTGTGTGTGTGCCTGTCTGTCTACGTGTACTACTAGCTGTCACTGCCTGTGTCACTCGATCTGTCTGTCTGTCTCCCATCTCTTTCACTCGTTGCATAGAAGACATAAAAATAGCATGTGAATAACTGCCGGTCTTTTTTTTTTTAACGCAATTTCACTCCCCCCCCCTTTTATTTATTTATTTATTTTTAAAGACCTTACTTTGCCAAAACAAAGTCCACAAGCCTCATTAAACAGCAAACAAACTAACCGAAAATCTGTGTCATTAATACGCCAAAAGGTAAGCAACTTTGGCATTTTACAGAATGTCTAAAACAATGTGACATAAGACCGCGTGTCCCATTTATTTTATGAAATTTATGCCTTTGGCGCCAACTTATAGGATTCATTTTCTGGCACGGACTGCACTCATATAGCATTTAAGCACACTTAAGATCGATACATGCCGGCTTCCACGGTGGTCACAGAGAATATAAAATGGCAGCTAGGATATTGTGTGGGACATTAGGCTAATCCGCTTTTGTCAGCGGGCGTCCAGACATGAACAATCTATCATCTACAATATGGCAGGATATTTGTGGGATACTAATTCGGCTTTTGTTAGAGACCATCCAGACATGAAAAATATATCTCCGCGCTTTTCATACATAACGGCAAATCGGGTTCACTTAAGGATTTAGTAAGGTTCAACCCATATGGGATTAATCTATTCTTTTGTTAGCGTAAATGTAGTATGATCACGCAACGGACGCGGAAAGGAAAGAAAAGAACAGCAGAAAAGGCTTGGTTGGACACTATACAATGCGATGTGCAGTTCATTTTGTTTGTCTATTGGCAACAAATTGGACAAAACAACGAACCAACCTATTGCTTTTTAGATGAATTGTGTCCTCAACAATGGAGCCTGTGTTTATAATTGATATCCGTCAGAAAACACAAAAACAATGTTTTAAGTTTAGTTGGCAGTGATATTTTGTACACTAATAGTGTAAAAATAGAGAATACTACATGGCTTGCTATGTCGTACCAGATTTACACGAGTTGCTTTTTTAAATATTGAACTGCGAGCGAAAGCCAGCTGTTCACTATTTGAAAAAGCAACGAGTGTAAATCTGGTACGAAACAGCAAGCCATGTAGTATTCTGTTTATCCTACATACTGTACTTACGTGTATTTTACTGAAAATGTCCTGCAGTCGAGGCAGCTAAATTGAAGACGCTTGTTTTGGAACCTCGATCTTTTCTAAAGCCTCGTGCAATATATTACGTCAAAGCAAAGAAACGTCACTCTGAAAGTGTGGCGTGACGTGTTAGTTCTAAATAATCATCGAGGGTAATTAGCGAGCGCGATTTTTGTTTCTATAATGACGTTTGTCTCGGTGACTTTGGCATCATAAGCAGTGGAAAAACAGGTCCCTGCCAGAGTTGCTTGACATGACCTCATTTACATGATATACACACGTGTGATTTGAACGATTATTATCTCACGGGTGTCTCTCTCACGTATGTAGGATAAAGGTCCTTATTCTTGTTCACAAATCGTATTATTACCAATTTCTGGCGCCTGCTTCAATCGCGCTCACCAACCACCCATCCCAACCCAACTCGCTAACAAGAAAAATGTTCATTCAAAATGAACAGCGTCGATGCAATGTCCACCAAAGATTTATTTTGGGAAGTGTTAAAGGTTAGGGTCAAAAGTTAATGAATTGCATGTTGTGCTGGATATATAAATTGTTTATTTCAGTCAATGCTTGATTCATAAGTACATTTTTCAGCATGGTGCATCTACAGGAGGGTGCTCCAACAATGATGCATAGTGCCAACATTTAGCGCAAACTTTTCACAACAGTGCATTATTACCACAAAGCGCATACAGCGATTATATAGTAGCAAGTTGCACTAAACATTTGAACAAAATGCATTTTGTTCAAATGTTAACAGCACAGCACCAAGTTTTGCATAAGTGCACAACAGCACTGACCATTTCACAAAAGTGCATTACAGCTGTGACAATTTTACAAAAGTGCATTGACCATTTCAGGCAGATGGCTAACATGCAGATTTCGCTTTTGTCTGTCTTTCTTTGAAAAGTAGGCATGTTCAAGATCGATGAAGTCATGAGCAATTGGGTTAGATGACAGAAAAGATTCAAAAACGTCAGATTCAGTTAGATGACAGAAAAGATTCAAAAACGTCAGATTCAGTGTTTTGGGCACTGTTGAACAGGAACATTCTCTCCTGTTCAACAAATGTGGGTTCAATTCAAAAGCAACATTGTCACAGATAGGCTAGTGTTACATTTCTGTAAAGTTTCAAAAACATCTTCCATGTTTTGGTTACTGTTGAACAGAGGCATATTTTCCTGTTCAAAAAAGTCTGACACAAATTGTCGTAGTTGTGGGTTAAGGTTCGATCTATACTGTCCTTCAAACGAGTCGTAGAACCGTCATTGTCACAGATAGTGTTACATTTCTGTTTTACATTCAAACGAGTCGTAGAAGTAGTAGTACATTTGCGTTTGGTTGTTTTTTCTTTTAGATTCCTGTCACTCATACTAGCAGTATTGATTGAGGTACATAAATCTGTTGATGTACAGGGATGACTTGTTTGTAATGAATCCTTGTTTCCTCCACATTGAGTTTGCATTGCAGTTGGACAGAAATGAACAGGTGTTAATTGATAAACACATTGATAATGGCTTTTGAGAAAATCAATCAATTCTGCAAAGGAATTAACTTGATGACATCAAAACTGCAGCGCCATTTGAAGAATGGTTACCATTTCTGTTTCTTTGATGGGAATCAAACAAATAAAAACATTGACTATCCAAGTTACCATGAATGGCAATAGTTGACTCCTGAAAAGTAGCAAGGATATAATTTGAGACGATAAACGCCTGATGCAATCCCTCCTCAAGGTCAGTCAACTCAAAACCTTCATCATTCGCAACATCAGTAGGCAACACAGCGGGATTCGTATGTCCAGAAATCATGTCGAAAAAATATTACATTTCAAAAGCATGTCCAACCACAGTTGTTGGCAAGTGTTCGTGTCCGAAGTAGCCTTCAGTGTGTGTATATGTATTCATGTGACAGAGAACGTGACCTCATTGTTCAATCCTCTCTCTCTCTTCTTTCTCATTCGAACGCACACACGCAAGAACGTAGCCTACGCACGCATGCACGCGCACGCACACACACACACACACACACACACACACCCCGCTGACGCACACGGCAAACCACGCACACACACACTGACTGTCGGCAAGCATCTCTTTTTGTTTTCTTTACCTTTGTTTATTGTGTTTTCGATATTTGTGTTTATTTTTTGCTTGACTTATCTGTTTTATTTTAATGTTTGCTATCCACATCGTGTGATAAATGTTTCTTCTCAGTCTCCGAGTCAGTTTAGTTTCTGCACGCCGCTTTGGTACTCCTTGTTTTTCTTTCTGGTGTTTTGTGCGCGACTGATTTGCGGATTTATTTTTATTCCTTTCATATGCAGTTGAAGTGTTGTGGGTGTTATTGTCTGTATATGCTATGTTGCGTCTGTGTATGCCTACAAGAATTTTGGGTGTAATGTGCCTGTGGTCTGCTCGCAGTCGAGCACAGAAAACATGGCGGCGCCCTGCAGGCAAATTCGTGGAAAGTCTTCCCAACCGCAGATACCAGCGTCGTCCGCGACGCTGGAAAAACTCCCCTCACCAGAGACTATGTCTCTGCCCTCACTAGCCACAAAAACACGGGTTCGCTCGCAAATGAATCCCACAGAAACAAAGCCTCTGATAGCAATACACCCTGTAACGGATCATACGTAACAATAAAGTCAATGAAGCAAGCAATTTACTAGGATCAAGAAGTGTATACCGGCTTATTTTGTAGAGGGCTAGTTAAGTTCTGCCAACACTGGTCACTTGGCAAACAGCCACAAACATGTAATGTTCATTAGCAGATTGACACTTCTGGTGTGAAAAGCCTGATGGCGTAGTTGGCGATGCAAAGAGGAAATGGGTGTACGCACATTATCACATTGAACGCAGTCAACCCTCTTGGTGTTGAAGTCCTGGTTAAGTTCTGGTTATGTTGAAGACTAAGATAACAGACGGATAGAGAGGCAGACGGAGAGGAAGACGGAGAGGCACACACACACACACACACACACACACACACACACACACACACACACACACACACACACAAACACACACACACACACACACACACACACACACACACACACACACTGCTGACAATTGTGCAATAGCATTTTCCTTTTCAAAAGACCGTTTCTCATTTCAAAATGTAGCGAATTACATAATGTTTGAAAACTGTCATTCATTATCTTGATATTTGGTGTGTATTTTGCTTGTAATTGTCTATACTTAGAGAAAAAAGAGTGCAAACTGGGTATAAAATACTATTTCAGAAAGACAGTGTGTGTGTGTGTGTGTGTGTGTGTGTGTGTGTGTGTGTGTTTGTGTGTGTGTGTGTGTGTGTGTGTGTGTGTGTGTGTGTGTGAGTGCAAACTGGGTATAAAATACTATTTCAGAAAGACTGTGTGTGTGTGTGTGTGTGTGTGTGTGTGTGTGTGTGTGTGTGTGTGTGTGTGTGTGTGTGTGTGTGTGTCTGTGCAGTGTGTGATCAAACAAATTAAGAGCAATGAATCAATCAACAAACATAACATAACAATCAAACAAACAATGAATAATACAGCAGAGTAAAAACTTCGATCACCCCAATGCCCTTGTATCTTATACGTATATTCAGCATGTACAGCTATGAACAATCAAACAAATAATGATGAATACAGCAGAGTAAAAAAACTCGATCGCCCAAATGCCTTTGTATCGTATACGTATATTTACAATGTACAGCAATGAACAGGACAGATCGAAGACCTTTACAGAACGCAAAAGTAAATATTCAGTACTGAAACTGACTTTCGATTGACCGACTCTGAACAGTATACCGCCATTACAATAACAACTAAGTCTGTATGACGTGTGTGCAAATATTTCCACCTCTGTATGTTTTCCTTTGTTTTCATTGGTCATTAAACACCCGGTCACGCATGACGTGGTCTTACGCTCTCGTTGTGCCCCTTCGACCTCCTACCCTAATGCGTCACCACAATGGCGGAACTAATTTTGCGATCAACATGTTGTGCGAGGAATACAAATGGTTTTTCTCCGGTGTATTTGCATCGGTGTTGCTTTCATCGAGGTACAATGTGACCTCAGTTATATCAATAGGAGTGCCAAAAGACAGACACACAAACGGCGTGACAAATTGAAAAGTAACTGATAGGAACCGAACAATAAATTAAATCGAAGATGACGCAGAAAAGAAAACACGAAAAAAACAAAAACAGAACACGAATTGCGTATTCCGTGGGTGTGACGAAAAGTCAATGTTGCTTTCCATCGAGAAACGCTGACAAACAAATTAGGCAAGCCTTGTTCAACACACAAAGTGTGCAAACAAATGAGAAATTAACAGGTATGAACCGAAGAGAAGTAGAAAAGAAAAGAAAAGACTAACACACAAACAGCGTATCAAATTTATAAGAGACTTGTCTGACCCGAAAACAGGTAGAAAGAAAAGAAAAAAGAAGAGGGGAAACAAAAAACAGAAACAACAACCACAACAAAGAAGAATGGCACACAAACTGTGAAAAAAGTGCACAGTAATTAGAACGAACTGGGGACAAATGGAACAAGAAGAGCAAACGCTCGATCGAGTCACTTTCGCAGTTCTGAATATTATATGAGGCATCAGATGGACAGGAAGAAATTGCATATTGCTATTCACAACACAATGAGTCACGTTCACATAAAATTTGAGCCCGGTCACTTTTATAGTTTCCGAGAAAAGCCCAACGTTAAGTTGTGTGTTGCCGAACAGAAAAGGCTAGTTATCTCCCTTGTTTTTGTGATAACGTTCGTAAAAGGCTACAGATGTAAATACTTTGATGTAAAGAATAATCCTACAAAGTTTCAATCACATCCGATGAACTTTGTCAAAGATATAAAATGTCTAATTTTTCCTTTGACGCTGACCTGTGACCTTGAAAAAGGTCAAAGGTCAACGAAACCATCGTTAAAGTGTAGAGGTCATTGGAGGTCACGACTAAACAAAATATGAGCCCGATCGCTTTGATAGTTTCCGAGAAAAGTCCAACGTTAAGGTGGTGTCTACGGACGGCCGGCCGGACGGCCGGCCGGACAGACTTACACTGACCGATTACATAGAGTCACTTTTTCTCAAGTGACTCAAAAATAAGAGGGAGAAGGAATGGGGGCCGGCAAGATTTGTATGTGGGCTGATAAAACAAGTCTCTGTGAGCGATATAAAAACATTCAGTCAAACTGTCGGCTTGAAACAAAACAATTGACACTAAATGAAAACCTCCATAATAAAACACACACAAAAACACGAATCAGTCATCACCGAGACGAGTAAGACATTGTAACCGAAACAAAACGAATCGACCTGGTTTCCAATTCCGCGAAGCATGCACCATTGAACCTAATTTGCATAAAACCGACTTTCTTTAACTTTGAGATTTTTGTTTAATCATATCTTTGTATCATTGAACTAAGGAACAAAAGCCGAATACAATGAAACGACTATTGTTCATTGTTATTGCAATTTATTTTTCAGGCAGGACTTTGATTAACGAATTGTTCTATCATTTTCTTATTCTTCAAAGCTGAATATACAATTTCATAATTCAGACCGGGACAAAAAACGAAATACCATTGACATTGATTGAAAAAAGTGGTCCCCACAGTACCGCCTTATTTTTTTAAATTGGCGGATATGACGTACGTCATCGCCGACATGTGTCGAAAAAAAGAAAAACAGGGTGTGGAGATATAATCTGGAAGAATTCATAGGTTAACTTTCAATTGGATATGTGGTGCAGTTTGGTACACGCACGCACATACTGTACACAGACAGACAGACAGACAGACAGACAGGCAGGAAGACAGACAGAGAGACAGAGAGACAGACAGAGACAGACAGACAGACAGACTAGACAGACAGCCACTCATTCACCACCACCACCAGCGGGCGGGGATGTAGCTCAGTCGGTAGCGCGCTGGATTTGTATCCAGTTGGCCGCTGTCAGCGTGAATTCGTCCCCACGTTCGGCGAGAGATTTATTTCTCAGAGCCAACTTTGTGTGCAGACTCTCCTCTGTTTTCGAACACCCCCGTGTGTACACGCAAGCACAAGACCAAGTGCGCACGAAAAAGATCCTGTAATCCATGTCAGAGTTCGGTGGGTTATAGAAACACGAAAATACCCAGCATGCTTCCTCCGAAAGCGGCGTATGGCTGTCTAAATGGCGGGGTAAAAACGGTCATACACGTAAAAGCCGTGGGAGTTTCAGCCCATGAACGAACAAACAAACCACCACCACTCTCGTCTCGATTCCTGGGCTATCTAAAAACATTAAGTCAAAACTTGACTAAATGTAAAAATGAAACAAAAAAAAGTAGAAAGGAACCCCTCAAGCTGAAACAATCAAAACAGCTCTTGAAAGAATGCGCACAAAAAAGGTTGCTTGCGTCATGTTTTTATGAAGTCGTACTCCAGTGTCGAGTTTCAGCAGAAGGAAGTCCATTCCTAGAGTTTGGTCTGTCTGCGGCGTTTTTATGTTTAGTTAGGTGAATTATTTAATTGAGGTGAGAAAAAAAGCACACACAAACACACTCAATGAAATACAAAACAGCATGGATAGGTAGCACAAACTGTTCGTTCACAAAATTTGCAATTACTCGTACCAATGGCGTTTACGCTATGGTGAACTGCATATATTAGTTGTTTTTCTTCTTACTGTTCTTGACTGTTTTTATGAAGGCATGCCCAGAGACTGTAGAGTGTGTACTCCACAGTCTCTGGCATGCCTACGCAGCGAGTCAGCTACCCCTAAAAAAGAACTATTATATTATATCTAGCCACAGTTTGGCCAAGCAGTGGATTTCTCCTTTGAACAGGTAATTTTTATTTTTAATTTTTTAAATTTTTTTAGAGCGTATGGTTGTGGTGTTTAATGCCGGAAGGACAGGTACGTACGTATGACTTCAAGAATTTGATGAGAAAGGACCTACCCACTTTATGTTCGTCAGAGTACTAAATAAGTTGTTGACTGCAAAGTTCGTGTGTCTTTCCCCCCGACACACGCACACTAAATGCTGTTTGCTTTATTGACATTTTTAACTTAAACCCCATTCCCCTTATTCTTTCTCTCTATAAACTCCACGTGAAGTTTCGTTTGTATTCAGCTCTGGGACAATAGATACACACAAGGAAAAAACACACAATTACACGAACAAAACTAGTAACCAAAACAAACAAGAAATTCCTCCGAGGTAGGAAAAACACCCCCGTCCTTACCATTCTCACTGCCACCAACTGAGAAGGCACTGCTAACAAGTGTGGTTAAAATAAGTTGATTGAGTGGACAAAGAGACAGGCGGAGAAAAAGACAAATCAATATAACTCTTTCTGTAACACCTACTGACCGCATACAGAAAACAAAAGATCCCGAAAAAAAAAATCGGTTTGCGCTGCGCGCTGAGAGCAGGTATTGAAATATCTCATCGACCAGATTTTGTCCGGGGTGTATCTGCCGCTTCGCCGGGTAGCAAGTAGAGCCGAATACCCGGCTTGAGTGGCGCACTGTACGCCGGCTTCGAACCATGGACCCGTCAAGCTTCGGTCCCTTCCAGACTCGTGGAATGGGAACAACACGAACATGATTCAGGGGCCATATTGCCATTCCTAATCATATCATGTCGAGTCCCATACTTGTCGACGACGCCCTAGGTACCACATCACAAACAGAACTGTGCAATACACAGGTGTTTTCTACAGACACACTCAAACACACACACACACAGAGAAGCCGTATATATTACCCGCTATTACAAGCTAGTCGTGTGACAGAGAGTTTTCTTGCACACGAGACTGTAGATGTTTCACGACGGCTTTAGCCGGAGTGAAACAGCAGCAGTCGAGTGTGCAAGAAAACTCTGTCACACGACTAGCTCGTAATGGCGATTATGTCTCACAGCATAGGCATAGAAAGATATAAATGAGTTTTTTGGGACGAAATAACAGGCACAAAACCAGACTGACAACACAATTGCCTTTTCACACATACCGTACACACGCATGCGCGCAGAAGATAGATCCAATTCGTTTCGTGTCTTTTTCTGGTTGAATGCATTTAACAAAGTATCAACCAACGTTTCTGAATCTTTCAATGAAAAAAATAAACTTTTTTTTTTAACCAAACAGCACAAACCAACGAAAGCTAAACACACAAACACACGCGCGCACTAACACAGATTGAATGCAAAGCGCGAACGAACATGGATAATTTTTGTAGGTCAGGTCGTGGGAAAGTCCACCCGAAATGTTCCACAGGGGAACTGGTTGTGTTTGGATTGTTCTTTTTCTCACAGTGATGTTGATGTTGTTTACAGTGCAGTTTTGAAAGAATATTTTCCGAATTTGGGGCACACTTTCGTCTTTCGGTTCGTTTATCTTGTCGAAGTAACATTCGAGTGTTTCTAAATCCAAACCTTCCATCACCGCTGGTGCAGATTAGACCTGCCTGACTGTCTGCGTGCGTGTTAGAGCTGAAGACGAAGCCTCAATCGCCAAAGCGTCGCCCATCTGTAGGTTCTGAGCATCGGATGTACGTTGATACGTGGTAAGATCCGCACGGAACTGTCTATGCAACCTTTGCTAGTCACATGTGTAAGGTTCGATCTTTTCTTTGCAATTTCGTCCTCTGTGTACGTAGCAAAGTGTTTCACCATTTTCGGGTTTCTTTGCAGACGACGATAGTGAAAGTAGTACCTATTGTTTTGTTTGACCTTTCGTATTCAGGGTTCTTCATTGAAGCTTGGTAAATGGACCGTGTCGTGTAAGTGGAAAGTTGACGAAGCTTTTGAAAACAGAAATTGAATGAAGAAGAAAATGTGGCTTTCAGTTATATACAGGAAAACGGGGTTGGTGTTATTCTTTTACCGTCAAACACTTAATACACAGATAAAACGTGATTGACTGACCAAGGCCTGTTGGCACACTATTCAGAATGCACAACAAAATGTAACAACGCTTTGATACCCATTTTTCTACGTTCGTGATCACTTGAAATGAATACTGAAAACATAAGTGTTTAAGGTAGTGACTGAATGTATGTAGAGGTAAAAAAATTCAGAAATTAATGCATAATCAAAATAATTGATTTCGGCATCAAAGCGTGTAACATACAATCTTGCACACGTTTGCTTTAGTAGTGGCAAAGAAGGAATGCGTGTGACATATATATATATATATTGTATAAATATATAGAGATAGATGAGAGTGTATTTTTCGCGTGGCTATAAATTGATTCGACCTTTGCACTTTTACAGTGAGGATAATTTACGGGTTCAATTTACGTTCTGGACACTGCGGTGACCTTCTAAAAATAGTAACAGAACGCCGGGAATATCCGAAGATGCCCCCCTCATACTATAGTGCACCATACGAAGGAAGGGAGGTAAACGCTGAAAACATGGAGAAGATAAGGAAGAGTTATGCCGTAGTTGATCTCCCAAAATAACCAAAATCCACCAATAACTCCCTAACCGTGTGTTTGACTGGTCCCAATTTTTCTAAGGACCGTCTCAGGAATGCATAGAACCTGTTCACCAAGTTTGGTGACGATCGGTCCGTTCATTCTTGAGATCTACTTGCGAACACAAACAAACACACAAACAAACAAACAAACACATCGAGTGAAACCTATACACACCCCTATAACGGGGGTGTAAAAACCCGGCACAGCAAACAGAGAGACAGACAGACAGACAGAGAGACAGACAGACAGACAGACAGACAGCCACTCATTCACCACTACCACCAGCGGGCGGGGATGTAGCTCAGTCGGTAGCTAGCAATTAAGCAAGCAAGCAAACATGCAAAGACACAAACACACACGTATGCAAACAAACAACCTGCGTCCATTCCCCACTCCTACTTTTTCACATAAAAGTTAAATTTTGCTCAAAAAAACCCTTAATCTCTATTGCTTGAAAGCTGTTTTCACTTATTCATACGTTTGACATTGATTTCATCAATGATCATGCTTGTTGAGTACATACAACTGAGTAAACCATGGTATGCGTGACTTAGTAACGGCACCATGAACAGCCATTCTGATAATCATCGCTCCACGGCTATCGCCAGTTTCTCTCTGACAGCATGCTAAATTATTGCGCGAATCTATCAAAACAAGAATACAGAGTTATCTCCCATATGTTTTTCGCGAGCACTGATCTAAATTTGAGATCAGTGTTCGCAAGACGAAAATGATTGCAGATTGGCCGACTTCGACAGTGATCTCCGTTCTGTTCTTCACAGTTATGATAAAGACATCGTTCTAAGGTCAAAACAAGTCGACATTTTGAGACTGCTGTCGGAAGGAGACCGTGATATATGGTTGCATCACTCTCAACTGACAACTGGTTACAGAAAAAATCGTCTGCACCGGCGCGCACAGAAGCCAAATTTGATTATCACGTGACACTTTAGAATTGTTTGCACAGTATATACATCCGCGAAAGAGAGCTCGCTTGAAACTGTCTTACATATATCAATTCCTTTGTAATTACAAAATTACACAACACCATGAAAAATCATTATCGACGACCGCGAATCTGCTTATATCTATAACACTAAATACATGTATGTAAAAAATCGATTTCCTCTCTAGAGAAGGAAAACCAAGGCATCCTGTCAGGGATAGAATGAGACCCGAAGGGAAGTAACTCATTTTTGACCTGAGTTCAGGATGCATGAACAGCATGCTATTCTTTTTTGTGGCTTTACAGCATATAACGCTATTGATAAAGGGTCCCCTGAATATGGATGCTTGGGAAAAAAGAATATTTTCCTTTTGTTTTCGTCTAATCGCGAAATACTATTGTGTCTTTGTCACGGCACCATGAACAGCATGCTATTCTTTTTTGCGGCTTTACACCATATTACGCTATTGATAAAGGGTCCCCTGGATATAGATGCTTGGGGAAAGAACATTTCCTTTTGTTTTCGTGTAATCACGAAATAGTACAATTGCGCAGTCACGCACATTTCCTACATCCGGAATCTATAATGGAAATCGAAGGGGTATACACCTCTTTGCTTGTTGTAGTTCTTCCGATCCCCGAACAATCCTTTCATCACACACAAGATCACATATCCGTGAAGCTCGAAGCCGAAGCCAAATCTTTGGTAACCGAAAGAAAATATTTGCGTTTGCTCTTGAACTTATCAGACGAAAGTAAAGCTGGACATGTACAGAGGAGGAAGAATGTAAAGTGGGTTTTGCTAATGGAAAATTGCTCCTCCACAAACACAACCCACTACATAAAGGGTACCATTGATATTGGAGCCGCGGTCAAAAATGGGGGAAGTAGGCGGGTCGGAAGGTGGTTTCATTTAGGACAAAGGACATAATATGCCAAATACATTGTATAAGAAGAAATCGAGGGGGGGGGGGGGGGGGGGGGGGGGGGGGGTAGTGCATGTATAATGTTGGGAATGCGGTCTTTGAAGTGTTCTGTTCGGGTCAATGTTCAGTAGTGTACGTGAAGTGTCGTGAAGTGTATACCTTCACACGTAAGTAAGTGAAAATAAAGACGGGACGTAAAAACTGTGTAAATACTTTTCGCGCTGAAAAAACACAGAGGGAGTACAGCCAGAGTTTTATAGAGGAATGGAAATCAGACCTTTGTTCAGAAAAAAGAAAGCGATCAGTTCGAAGGGTCAGCAAAAATAAGCTGCCAAAAGAAAGGAAGGAATAGTTAGTCTGAAGGCCGAGCGATCAACAAAATTCTTAAGAGCAAACTTTTTTGGACAATTTTTAAATGATGTTCCTTTCTTTTCATTTTTACCTCTTTTTCTTGTTCTCGTTTTGTTCCTACATTCATTTGTCTATTTGTTTCTACTTTTCGATTTTTTTTATTCAAGTTGTTGATTGTACATTTAAATATTTTACGCTAGCAAATAGGTAAGCTTAAACTGAATCCTCCACAAAAGTATACGCTTTATTTATCACCCGATTGTCACAAAACTAATTTATTGAGTACCTTTTTCTGCTGTAACAATGTATTTCATGTCACATTCCGCACATTGGTTACACCGATAATATATAAATTGTCTACTGTAACTTGACCCCTAAAACATTCCCAGGTAAACAGAACGTTCGTTCCCCTTTTGTTCTCCAATACTCAGACAAGACGTCTACCGTACCGAAACACACCAAAATAGTCACGGCAAACCTATAGATAAACACTCAGATTACCCAAGACAAGTCCCCGGATGTCTGAAAGGGCTAAATGTTTGGCGCCGTACTGATAAACAGAACCAATAGAATGTCAATTTGGATAGAACTTTGTTTTTGTGTTCGGGTTCGTGCGCAACGAAGCTGAACGATACCTGCTGATAAGGGTGACAGAAAACCGATCAGTTGATTGTTTATGGGGCTTTTTATGGGGGCCAGGAGGCCCCCATTCATACGGATAGTTTCGAGGTTGACCATGGGCAGCGCCATTTTGTTGTGAAATACGTCATCAGTTTGTGTGCACAGGAAGTTGTGACATCCGTCACCCTATGGGAGGGGTGAAGGCAACATTGTTCATCAGTAGAAAGTTGTGAAATCCGTCACCCTATGGGAGGGGTGAAGGCAAAATTGGTCATCACTGAGTTTGTGTAACACAGGAAGTTGTGAAATACACCACAGGTGTAGGAAAAAATCATGAACCAAAATGTTATTTATTTTCTAATTTAACATTTGTTTTACAAATGTGACCATGGTCTTTCAAACATACAGTGACATGAAACATTGTTATGTTAAAAAAAAAAAAAAAAAAAAGAGAAAAGCTTTTGTGCACAAATTAGAAAATACATTGTACATTTTACCTACAGGCCAAACAAGAGATCCAAGCAAGTTGCACTGATCTAAAAATATATTTTTTAGATCAATGGCAAGTTGTCAAGAACAGGCGCTTGCATTTGGATGTGTCCAATGATAGTAGGTTTGGTTGTGATCAATCAGAATAATGCAGGAATAAAAATGTATGACAGTTTGGTATGATGACATGTAATTCACATATGCTGAAATATAATATTATACATCATATAATATTAATATGTCTGTTGCCATGACCATGAACCCCAAGAAAGGTTTAATGTTATGTAAATCAAAATACCAAAATCAAGCACCTATTAATCTGGTCTGCGGCGCGGGAAGATTGAGGCCTTTGTTAACGTTCAACTTTGGCCAATAATGATTTTAACAATGTTGTGTCGTTTTGTATTATGTTTTATTTTGTTGATCAATTGATAAATATGTCTTCCCAACATATTACAAATCAAACAGAAATAAAGTCTTAGAGAACTACAATAATTATTGTTGCCGTCAAAACCTTGCAAGGCCTCAACCGTTCTCACGAGATCAGTTACATTTCTCTCTCTCTCTCTCTCTCTCTCTCTCTCTCTCTCTCTCTCTCTCTCTCTCTCTCTCTCTGTATGTATCTGTCTGTGTCTCCCTCTGAGTCTCTCCGCTTCTGTGTTTCTATGTCTGTCTCTGTCTATGTGTGTGTGTCTATCTCTCTCTCTCTCTCTCTTTCGCTCTCGTTTTCTCTCTCTCTCATCTGACTCTTGGCACACAGGTCAAAGCAGAGGTTAACTTGAGTGCACGTGTACCTAGCAAGAGGGGGGTGATTTCTTGAATTAGCTGAGGGCGGTAAACATGTGTCTCAAAGCAGAGGTTGGGCTATTTTTAGACCGTCAACACAGACAGTACAGCGTCGTCAATCCCCGCGTGAAGGAAATCGCTCACCTTCCACGTCCAAAACGTAGTGATATTGACACGCCAGATTAGCGCAGTAGCGTATTGTGCTAAGCAGGAAAGCGCGCTTTTCTGTATTCTTGTTAACTTCGCAATTTCCGGAAAACATCCACTTTCACATTGAGACTGTTCTGTTTACATTCGACACTATCAAAACCACTTTGCAATACTGAAATAATTTGTTCTGTGTTCGAAAGCTACAGCCAATCGTTATTATATCCCCTTAGGTACAGTTTTATAACATTATTGGCACATGTAAACAATAGGAATTAATTAATGAACGCTACGAAAAGGGCAGCCTTTAACCTCCCTGTTGTCACTCAGCATTTTTTTTTAAATTCTCATCCACACTTTCAGCACTTCCCCCACCCGCCCTCCCCATCTCAGATGTAATTTGTAAATGACGTTTTCAGCCTTCAATCCACTATTTAACATAGTAAGTCAAGCTTTTCAAACCTTGTTAATAATTGCTTTGATGTTTTGCTGATGTTCAGTTTATTATTTAATAAAGATCGCATGGTTCAAAATGTCATATTGTTTTTTTAAAAAACGTGCGTGTGTTCCATTTCAAACTAACCTCACTGATGTGAACTCCATTATTACTGTCACATCTGTTTTACAAATTACACCCATAATCAAAACCAACGCGCAAACACACACACACACACACACACACACACACACACACACACACACACACACACATCTACTAGATGATTACCCGCTTCGCTGGGTACCGGCTTCGCCGGGAAGAAGTAGGGCCGAATACCAGGCTGCGCCTGGGACCCGGCAAAGCCGGCGCACGAAGGAAAGGAGATAAACGCGCAAAACACTGGAGACCTTCTAAAAATAGTAACGTGCAGTGACCTTCTAAAAATAGTAACGTAGTAACGGGAATATGGATTGACGCCACACGGAGGAAGGGAGATAATCGCGGCTGAAAACACTGGAGAAGATAAGGAAGAGTTACTGGTAGTGGATCAAGACCAAAAAAAACCAAAATCGGTTCAGCGCGCAGAGCGCTGCGCGCTGAGAGCACGTGTTGAAATATCTCATCGATGAGGTTGTGTCCGGGGTGTAGCTGAATACGGTGTCCAAATTTGAAAAAGATCCACCGAGAACTTTGGCCGTGCATCGCGAACAGACAGACAGACAGACAGACAGACACTAGTCGTATATATATATATCTATGACAAAACAAAACGTTACGTTCACTGATCTTCGACCCAGCGGTCTTTTAAGTGGACAGACAGACAGACAAACACTTAAAATATTGAAAATAATCTGATAAATTGTTCAGAAGCTCGCTCGGAAGACACAAGCGAAACAATTTGAACTTCTGAACAATTTGTCAGATACATTTATTTTCTGTACTATAAGTGTTTGTCTGTCTGTCCACTTAAAAATGACCGTTTGGTCGAAGATCAGTGAACGTCGCGTTTTGTTTTGTCATAAATATAACGTTCCAAAAACATGTATACCTTCTTGTTTTTTGATTCTGAATTTTGGAACGTTGGCAGTCAGTTTGATTTTGGATTTCTGCTAACAAAACAAAATGTTTTTGTGTCAGCAGTACCAGAGGTACATCGTTATTTGATTTTTTTTATATACTTTTTTTCTGGCACACTGCCTGTCGAAATGCCCGATGCAGCCAAATGTACCTATGGGCACGGACATGGACTTTGTAAGTAGAGAACAACCATGCAGACTCTGGATCTGCTGACCGGGAGAGCTGAATTTCCTTTAGCTTTCTTCGGTCTACACTGCCCCGAGCCATTAACAACAGGTTGGTTAAGGCAGCCGGCCGTAGTGATTGACATACCAAAAACACACACCATAAACATATCCAGCAGCTAAACACTGACCCGACCATTAAGAGCTCCAAGGTGAAGTTTAGTTCAACATAATAAGTACTACATTACAATGCCCCAGGCATAATATAGCTATGGGCTTCTTCAAGTCAAGACGGGAAACTAAACTTCGACAGCTTTGGCGTTATGGTACACATATAGTAAAATCTGCCTACTAGTACTAGCTTACTGCCCAATTACGGCTATGTTCAGACAATTCTGTCGATACATTGTTATGGCAATTACTCTATGATTTGGATAACGAAAGAAAGGTCTGTTCGAATTCACACCCTTGTCTTGAGCTGAAACTGTCTAATTTTCCGCTGGCGACCCAAATATAAGGCCCATTTATCCCTCTTATCCTTTCTGGGAGCAGAAGTAATTCTACCCCTATGTGCCATTCAACTCATTAATCATAAGCCAAAAGGTGATGATGAAAGTTTAAGACCTATCTGCCAAAAGGTGATTAATGATACGGGCGCTGGCTGGCGCCTGAAATGTATCAGAGAAGTTCATGTCCGAGAAACCGGATTTTGGAAGAGCACTTTCAAATTTAAATTTAAACCATAATTTTTATAGTATTAGGTTTTCTATAAGCACATTATAAACAGGGCCCGATTTTTCACAAACCATTTCATAAACATACTTCTACGGACAAAGGGAGTATTACATTCCTTCTGGCAAAGCTTCTTGTCGGAAATCTTCTCTGGGTAAGATGCCAAGATTACAAGATAGCACGATTACTAGCTGAAGTTCGAGGACCACAGAAGGCCTAATTGTAGTTAAGACATAAGCTTATGTAATCCGGCCACTGCACAGATAAGACTGGGTTGAACACACCTGCGCTGGTGATCTGTCCATAACCATACCACATGCACTATTGACATAATTATATATCTTTGGACACTCTCACTAAGACGATTTCTGAAAATGTGTCTCCAGGAATATGTTTTGTTTTAATCTTGTGTCGATACTATTTAGTTCTGCCTCGTTATTAGCCATTGAGTATAACTGTTTTATCATCATTGCTTTGTTGTTGTTCTTTGGCCATTTACGTTGAATGACTTGTTATACATTGACATTGATAGTTTTATTCTTCTTCTTCTTCGTCGCTCGCTAGATAGTTTTATTATAAGAACCTTTTCTAATTCCTATTAACTCGATGTTCTTTAACTATATTTATACATAAATGCATATTGTAAAGCAGTATGCATTGTTAGAGGATCTTCTAGTAGCAGTGTTTAAATGTCGAAGCGGCTTTTCCCAGTTTTACCTAAGAGACCGACTGTATATTGTGTTATTGTATTTGTCAGACTTGATTGTACCAAGTCCCTACACATGTTGTAATGCGCTTAGAGCCAGATATTTTTGTTTTTTGTAAGGGATAAATACACTTTATTATTATTATTATTATAATAGCACAATTGGGGAATATGCCAGTATAGGAAAAAGGGTGGACTGTGAGCATTTTAATGAATTATTTGTTTGTGTCTGTAACGCACGTCACTTCGCCCTTATGATCGAATATCCATCCACAAGGTGTGAGTCACTTTGTTTGCACCGATTAACACTAAAGGTTAGATTAATAACCATTGGTTAAAAGACATCTACACATACACATGCACACATATATCCGTACATCCAATAAATGCCATAGACAATACATTTTCATGTCCATGACGATTTATCTAAGTTTATTCCAGTAGTTGCCACTCATCTTTTCTCTCTCTCTTTCTTTCACACACACACACACACACACACACACACACACACACACACACACACACCAGGGGCGGACCTAGTTGTGAATAAGGGGGGGGTTCCAAATTGGAGCAGGGGTCCAGAGGCCGCTCAGGCCCCGGTGGGGTCCAGGGGCAAAGCCCTGGTGGGGGGTCTGGGGGGTGAAGCCCCCCAGATGCTGAAGGAATTTTATTTTTTAGGTCAATCGGAGGCCTCTCCTGGAAGATAACAAGGTATCTATTCAGTAAATATGCGTGTACAAATATGTGCACCTTTGACTTTGAGAAGGCAATGTGCTATTTTATATGAACTACTATTTCAATATAACTAATCATTTCAAAAATAATTCGGAGGGGGGTTAGCCTTTGAGTTTCTCGTCAGTTTCAAGCATGTTGCATTTGGAAGGAAGGAAAGCACAAGCGCTTTATTTTTTTACTAAAAAAAATTAAAAAAAATAAAAACGGATGGGGGAGGGGGGGGTTCCGGGCACCCAGGAACACACACACACACATGCATGAATGCATGCACACCTTTACATTTACACACACATATACATTCAGACACACACACACACACATGCATGTATGCATGCAAACCTTTACATTTAACGACACATATATCATTCAGACACACACACACACACTCACGCACACCTTTACATTTACGTACACATATGCACTCAGGCACGCACACACACACACACACACACACACACACACACACACACACACGTAAACCATCCACATTCACCAATTTAATGCACCTTCAATGTGAGTGACAAAGGTACACTTCACAGCATAATTTGAATTGCATGGACTCAATACGTCAGAATTCAGCAGGTAAAGAAAAAGAAATCACAAAGACTCAGGAATGGAAAAATGTTAAAGTCACCAGCAGGCACATTGTCAAAAAAACAACAGTGTTCACATAAATACTTGCAACAAATACATACATTTCATGTACAGGCAAGTCAGAGCAAGATTGAAAGAGAGATGGCCATTCAAAATGTAACTCAACTTTTTAGAAAATGTAAGCAAGAACTTACACAAAATACACACTCAACAGTAGAATATGCAAACGTTTCATGATCATATATTTTGCTCTTTGATCACATGCACAGACAATTGCTTGACCTTTCATGTGTGAGAAACATCCTCCTTCACATAGTTATTGAGACACAGCACCATAATCTGAACTTCTGTTTGCGCTTGGATCACACAGTGCATTACTGTAAAACAAGTTATTCTCTGCACGCTTCCTGTGTCAGGTATTTTCCACACAAACAATTCTTGGCATTTTACATCCGACTGACAGCACCCATAGCTGTATTTTTACCACGTGCAACAAAGTAGTATATATATGTATTCTCAGTTGCAATAGCAATCCCTAAGTAAGTAATAGTATGCAAAGAAATGAACAAACTCTATAGAACACAGGCACACATATATGCATACAAACATGAATGTACAGTAAATCCTCGCCGTTGCGACCTTCAAACTGTGGAGAAAGAATTGTTGTAAAATGGAGGAGTTTTTATAAGGAATCACATGTTTTGGACAGCCAGGTAACTCTGACAAGATTTTGCAATTTAACTGTCACAATCAAAGATCTTAGAAACAAAGGGACGCAAGCATTCTAAATGCATCTACAATATTGAAAAGTACCTTTGTTTCTAAGATCTCAAAATAGCGCTCTGACTCATTTGATTTACATTGTCTCAAGCAGTTGTAACGGGATTGCCGTCAACACGATAAAGTTTGCAGCAGTAAAGACAAGTCAGAGTAGAATCTGGGTTGTTATTGCTAATGCCAGCTTTTCCCGACATGTTATGGAACGTAAGCAATAATGTAGTTAGGATTTCCGTAAGGACTGAGTTTGTAGTTTCGCTATTGGCAATGGCCGCCATGTTTGTTTACTCGACAAGTTAGATGCTGGAAACAAGATGAAAAGTTAACAAACCTGTTATTATAGCGTTATTTGACTAGTTGAACGTTTGAAATAGTAGGAAAAGTTAAAATAAACGTGTTATCGGGTCATGAGTAACCCGTTTCAATGCTCGGTAGAAGACGCGATTGGCCTAGTGACCGTCGTAAGTTGCGTTCCACCGGTCAACGGTCCGACGACCGGAGTGGACGGAATATTAATGTAGCGTGCGATTGAAGCTCTTTAGAAGAGAATAATAGTGTAAAGTAAGTAAATATGTCGAAATGTTAATGAAACGATGTCTGCGGACATCCTAATCGTAAGGAAGAGATCTATAGATAAAGAGGGATTATATTTTTGCTGTGGACGAGTTCGCGAGAGAGTCGGCCATTGTTGCCATCTATTTAGCCAATGCGAGACATCCTTACATTATGTTGTGTTGCTAGGCAGGAAGGGGTATAAAAGACTCGGGAGACAAAAGGTCGTCAGGTTTTGCAGAATAAAGACAAGAGTAGGGTAAATTGCTAGCAGTAAAGGATCTTGAGATTCTCTTTCATCCAGATAGGCAGTGTAGGAGTACAGATAGTTCTAAAGGACGATCATCAACACTCGGGTCAGTCGAATTGTCTGGTTCCGAGCGATCCAAAAGATAGATAGGAGAAAAATCACCGTAGATAGATAGAAAATAAACCAAATCGGACCGGGTAGGTCCGACAAACTTAGACAGTTAGGCGGAAGTAAAACTAAAGGACGTACACGTGTGTTTGTTAAACCCATTGCAGTCGGGTTTGGACATCTCATGGTGCGTTCATAAATAGGAGTAGAACTTTGAAATTAGGGCCAAAAATATCGTTGGCGAAATAAGGGCCGCGGCCTGGGTTTCCTTACGATCAAAAATAGCATTGAGAAGTCTCAGACTATCCATGTAATAAAATATTAGCCTGGTGAGGAAAGAACTGTTCTTCCGTTTGTAGCCAGAAAAACAAGTAGCATCCCTTTCGGAATTTTTAGACACCCAAAATTTAGCTAGTTAGGGAACAAACATATCCTGTACGGGATCAAAGACATAGTTAGCTAGGCGCCGGACTGCAAAACCTCCTCGTAGTTAGCATTGTGGGTTGGGAGATTAGGCGTCTTTTTGAATAACCTTTTATCTGAATGAAAGCGTGTGCTTGAAAGGTGAATTTTGTATAACATGTAGTTTGTATTTGACATACTATTTTATGCTGGTCACTTGACCTTTTGGTAAAATAAACCGTTGTTTGGAAATTATACAATCTTCTTCTTCTTCTTCTTCTGCGTTCGTGGGCTGAAACTCCCACGTACACTCGTGTTTTTGCACGAGTGGAATTTTACGTGTATGACCGTTTTTACCCCGCCATTTAGGCAGTCATACGCCGCTTTCGGAGGAAGCATGCTGGGTATTTTTGTGTTTCTATAACCCACCGAACTCTGACATGGATTACAGGATCTTTTTCGTGCGCACTTGGTCTTGTGCTTGCGTGTACACACGAATGGGAATAAGCCACTAGCAGGTCTGCACATAAGTTGACCTGGGAGATCGGAAAAATCTCCACACTTAACCCACCAGGCGGCCGCGGCCGGGATTCGAACCCTCGACCTTCCGCTTTGGAGGCCGACGTCTGACCACCACGCCACTGCGCCCGTCGTATACAATCTAAGTGTGGACTCCCTTTGTGTCTGATTGACATTCAAGTTGATTGAGTTCTTGTTCAGTTGTGTAGAATTAGTTATTGACCAGTCAAGCCGGAATCTTTGGAAAAGCGAAGAGTTAGCAGCTATAGACTAGGGTTAGAGTTGCATTGCACTAGGAAATAGGGAAAACACAACGCGAGGTAACATCACATAAAAATAACATCAACCGCATGCATTAGTCTGCACGCTGGGCAGAGAGAAACATATAGGCAAATTATCTCTCTCTGTTCCTCTTCACAACTTTTACTAGTTCTCGCCGACAATTAGCTTAGAAATAACAACGTAGTAAGCTGTAGAACTAGGAGAACTGCCACACAGTAAATAACAAGTCGCCTAAAGCGAAATAAATCTGTGGGCCTTCTGGAAGAATCTTTATGTTAAGTTTTATGGAAGTCTGTCCAGTAGCTTTCTGGTAATCACTCTACACATACACACACACACACACACACATACATACACAAACACACGCACACACACATAACGCATACGCCACCACCTTCATTTTGATTCCCAATCTATAGATCTAAAAACATTTAGTCAAAACTTTACTAAATGTAAAAATAACAACTGTAGGATAGTTTTTGGGCACTTAGATTGACCAGCACAAGAATTATTTTGCATACACGACTGACTAACTCACCGACGGTCTTTCAGCGTCAAGTGGCTAATAAAGCGTCAGTGTTTTTTTGTTGGTCAATCAGTTGTCGAAAAACATAGAGTGTCACTATTGGGAGGTCAGTTCCAGTGCAAGAGGCATCTGTGCCAATTAAGACGATTGGTTGGAAAACAGAGAGTGTTGTTCTTTAGGGGGTTATTATGGGAGGTTTACTGTATAATTTGCCTAAAGTCTAGTACTCTTACTCTTAGTAAAAAGTTGTTTCTTCAGTCTGGCATTCAAAATAATGAATGAAAGAAAACGTAGTTTGAAGAGAGTACACTCAATTCGTCTCAAAACCGTAAGTCACTCACGTTCACAGAAAAACATGGCTTACTCTTGGTAAGTTCAAAACACTGACTGTGAGAAACCAAAGTTAACCTCCACACACATGCACAGTCAGGATGCATCCAACACTCTCTCCAGTTCCGTCAAGAACAGCGCCAGAGATTTTGGTCTCAGCGACTGAACGCTGCTTCTGTTGGCGACCAGATTCAGTTCAGCCAGCGCCGCTGCCTTCAGCCTCTCCTCCTCTCCCTCAAAGTAATAACACTCCAGGGCGTACGACGATTTGAACACCTGCAGAGTAACCAGCTCAGCCGCGGTGGCCAAGAGCGTCACCTGACTGTTCTGAGGCAGACGATTCTCGGCCACGTTGAGGTACATGAGAGAGGAGAGCTGAGCCAGGCAAGGGAGAAAACTGTGTACATTGGCACAGTTCAAGGTGCAGTCTTCGATCTCCAGCACACACAGCGAGGACCTCGCGGCAGTCACCACATCTCTGAACTGCCGGTCGCACAGGCTGAGGTTGTTCTCGCTTAAGTCCAGCTCCACAAGGTTGGCACAGTGCTGAGAATGCGCCAGGTAGGTCATGTCCGTCACGGTCAAGCCACACCCAGCCAGTCTCAAGTAGGTCAGAGGAAGAGCAATGTTCTCCAGCAACCTCCGGAGTCTCGTCTTGATGCGGTTGTTGCTGAGGTCTAAACGCTGCAGGCGTGGCATGGCACCAAAGACTAAAGCTGTAGCGTTGCAGCAGCCTTCGTTCTGGTAGAAGAAGATGCTGTTGCACGAGAGGTCCAAAGATTCTACAGATACCAACGTCTGGAGTGCTGGCGCCAGCTTGACAAAGTCTTGAGCTGTCAGAGCGTTATACTGTAGCTGCAGGCCTGTCAGTTGCTGCAATAATTTTGAAAAAACAGTATAAATCACATGTGGAGAAAAATAGCAGAGAGCTGTACAATCTTTTCCATGGTTTTGACTCTGCTCAAAGGCCTTCAAAAAGAATCTACGAAAAACAGGTTCAAATAGGGTTGAAAAGTAAAAATAAATTAATAGGCATTAAACACAAAAAAACCAGTATGGTAAAATTGCAAACCCACGGGTCCTAAATCAAAGATTATGTTATACATGTAGTTCTAATTCAAATGCAAAAAAGATAAAATACATTTCTCGAGACATTTTGCATTGCAAATATACACATCTATTGTTATTCTGAATAATCTGTAAGAAAGCAGTTTCCATTATAAATTGCTGTGTCACATAGCTTCTGCAAATATTTTATTTTAAAATGTCTGAGGTCAAATCATCACACTGCACTTTTTATACCCAATCATAGACAGCAATTTCAACACTAAACTTTACACGCACTCATCTCATACATCTACTTTCTGCCTTATCTTCTTATTCACTCCACCATGACAGCACACACACCTGGGGCTGTAGCTGTTTGAGCAGGAGAGAGATGCGTGCCTGGCCGAGGCAGGTCATGGAGAGGCGACTGAGGACGATGCTCAGCTTGCGGTTAGGGAAACTGGACACCTTGAGCGCCTTGCACAGCTCGGTGTGAGTGGATTCCGACGTCACGAAGGCATCCAGCTTGATGGTTACAGCTGATGAAGAAAAACTCATGTGAATTCATTGAGTTTATATGAATAATTTGTGAAGAGTAGTGTATTAGGTGTCCTTAGGTGTTACAGGAACAAAGCAAAGGAACAAGGGAGAGAACCATGCTCAAATAAAGTGCTTCAGTAAACTACAAACACATACATACAGGCAGATGCATAATAACGAGTATGTACAGAGAGATACATATCGGCGTCGTCATGGAAATTTTGCGTAACTCAATTTCGACAGCTTTTCAGCCGAAGGCCAAAACTGTTTATTTTTTATTATGAAATAGTGTTTATATTTGTACCTGGTAAGGCTAGAAAGATACCAAGAATGTTTAATCTTGTATTGTCCGTCGCATTTAAGAGAATACTTCTCATGGGGATTGATTTACTTTGTCTAAAGCACAAAAACATCAAAATCGCTAAAGAATCGAGTTACGCCAAAATTCCAGGACAACAACGATATACACGTGCATTCACATGTTTAAAAATCCTTCACAAATGAAACTGCACAGTCCCTGAAATCCCGCAGTTCTGCTTAGATCTGCATAGACTTTTACATGGGATTATACCCATCCTGAACTCAGGTCAAAATGAGTTCGGCTCATTCTCTCCCTGACAGGATGCCTTGAGTTTCCTTGTCTGGCAAGGAAACCGATTTTTTTTTTAACATATTTAGAGCTTTTTGTAATGTATTATTGATATAAGCAGATTCGCGATCGTCGATAATGATTTTTCATGGTGTTTTGTAATTTTTAAATTACCAAGGAATTGATATGTAAGACAGTTTCAAGCGAGCTATTTTTCGTGGCTGTATTTACTATGCAAACAACTATAAATATGGCAAAAGTGTCACGTGATAATCAACCATTTGGTTTCGGCGTTCACTGGAGCAGACGATTTTTTTCTGTAACCAGTTGACAGTGATGAAACCATATATTACGGTCTTCTTCCGGCAGCAGTCCCAAAATTTCGACTTGTTTTGACCTTAGAACGATGTCTTTATCATAACTGCGAAGAACAGAACGGAGATCACTGTCGAAGTCGGCCAATCTGCAATCATTATTGTCTCGTGAACACTGATCTCAAATTTAGATCAGTGCTCGCGAAAACCATATGGGAGATAACTCTGAATTTTTGTTTTGATAGATTCGCGTAGGACTGTAGCGTCCGGTCAGGGAGAGAATGAGCCGAACTCATTTTAACCTGAGTTCAGGATGGGATTATACCATCAATTCACTTGAAGACATACCATAAATCAACACCCTGACTGCTTTTTTGTGCAGAGCGGGATTTGTTGTAGGAAAATTGATTCACACAAAACATCTCTCTGCACAGACAACATCCAGGCTGTTAATTTTTCATATTTGTGTTAGTGGAGGGATGGTCTTGTCCCACGTAAAAGCCTGGTCAGACGTGAGGTGCTGAGCCGAATTGTTTACACGGGAAGGACTGTGCCTTAAAAACAAATAAAAAAAATTAAAAATTAAAAAAATAAAATCTTCCACAATCACAAGTTTTTTTGTGTGTACAAGTGTAAAAACTACCAAGGCTTAAAGTCGATTGGTCAAGAACTGTGCTCAAAGTTTGCTTCATATTGTTGTGAAGCAATTTTGGCGGTTGATGTGGAGGTGGGGGGGTGAGGGATGGAGGGTCAACAAGACTTTCATCTTGCCTGGATGCCACCAAACCCCATTCTGATCATCATCGCTCCACGCTATCACTTTAGTCCCTCTGACCGGACGTTAAAGTCCTACGCGAATCTATCAAAACAAGAATACAGAGTTATCTCCCATATGTTGTTTGCGAGCAGTGTTCGCGAGACGAAAATGATTGCAGATTGGCCGACTTCGACAGTGATCTCTGTTCTGTTCTTCACAGTTATAATAAAGACATCGTTCTAAGGTCAAAACAAGTCGAAATTTTGGGTCTGCTGCCGGAAGGAGACCGTAATATATGGTTGCATCCCTGTCAAAAATTCGTCTGCTCCAGCGAGCGCCGAAACCAAACGGTTGATTATCATGTGACACTTTAGCCATATTTAGAGTTGTTTGCACAAGTAAATACAGCCGCGAAAAATAGCTTGCTTGAAACTGTCTTACATATCAATTCCTTTGTAATTTAAAAATTACACACCATGAAAAATCATTATCGACGATCGCGAATCTGCTTACATCCATAACACATTACGAAAAGATCTAAATATGTAAAAAAAATCGATTTCCTCGCCAGACAAGGAAAACCAAGGCATCCTGTCAGGGAGAGAATGAGTCGAACTCATTTTGACCTGAGTTCAAGATGACCAAATCCAGGCAAAGGCAAAAGACTCACAGCACTCTTCAGGCAGACTATGCTCCATGGGTTCCATGGGCTCGATCTCGCTGACCACCTGGCTGCCTGCCTGTTGCACCGCCTGCTCGTACATGTTTCTGATTGTCTGGTGCCGCATCTCGTTGTGGGCCAGCATGCAGTGGGTGGCCAGGAAGTACACAATCACTTCAGCTGTAAAAAAAGGTGGACAAAACTGTTTATGGAATGCAGGAACAGCTTTATTGAAAAAAAACTGTGAAAGGAGCAAACACATGAAATGGATCAGTCATGAAAAGTGGTCTTTAAGTTTAGTATCACTGAATTTGACCCAAAAAAGTAATACAGTGGAATCTCCCTTTTAAGACCCCCCCCCCCCCCCCCCCCTCCCTTAATTTAAGACTTCCCCTTTTGAACTTTTTAAGACATTGATTTTTCAGATTTTCTGTTCATAACCTCTGTAAATTACCCCCATTTTAATACTCAAGACCTACTTTTTAAAGATTTGTGAAGGTCTTCAAATGGGGTTCAGCAGTACTGGCACAGGCTTTCCTGAGTCACTACACAGCTAAACACTGTCAAATTCGTCTTAAGTTTAAGCAAGTGTATGACAGCACCCGTTATTTGTTTTTTCTTGAAAAATAAAATCTTTCAAGTACATTTTTTAGTCAAAGGATATTACAAGAACACAATCAGTAAAGTTGCGCCTCATGTCCAATGTTAACAAAAAAAGTCAAACAGCTTTTTCGATGCCCGTTGTATCCAAACATGATTCTAAAATATGATATCTTAAGCAACCGACCTGAAGGAAATCCTGTGAGATCAAGGAATCTGAGCTTGGTATTAGAGTTGTTCTTCAAAGCATCCAGAAATGTGTGAGCCAGACTTGTGGTGTAGCGCAAGCCCTGTTTGACAATGTCGCTCTGATACGCCATGTTGTACAACGTCTGAACGGACGTGAAAAGCTGAGGGACCATGTGACGTAGCAACAGCACTTGTGTGGGCCAACTTCCCACAATGCACCGGATCGCCATTTCACGATTTCTGTACAGCGCTTCCTGAGAGCAGAAAGACAACACATGTATATATATACATATATAATTAATCATTTAATTAATTAATAGGAAAATCTAACTGAGCAAGAGAGAGTTACTTATAAATCACATGAAGTGCACAACTAACACTGGAATACAAAAACATTTGTCCACACACTCACAGTCTCACGTACACTACAGAATTCCTGTGATCACTTTCAAGCAACCCATATATCCCCCAAGGTTCTGAAGGAAGGTTCTGTAGTGTTTGTGGATTACATAAAGTCTCAATCCAAAAATAAACCACAGCTAACAATAGTTTCAGACACTTTTGTTAGGCTCTGGATCATACAGTGACACACAATCAAGAGAAGGTTAAGGTGAAGGTTAACTATACTAGTACTTATTATTAGGCCAAAAAAAAAAAATAGGTGTGGTTACGGTAACATAGCCAAAAAAAATAGGGTAGGTAGGTAGGCAATCACTTTTTTTTTTTTTTTTAACTTTTTTTTCTAATGTGTACAAATTAAACCTACTTGACACTGACAGGGAAATAAGTGTGCGACTCGGGCGCTTTCGCTTTCATTGCGTTTTTTGCACTCGGTTTTTTTTTTTTTTGTTTTTTTTTTTGTGACAAATGTAATAAAAAGTTATAGGATCGGCCCCTAAAATTAGGGTAGGTCGGGTTACCGTAACCACACCTATTTTTTTTTTAGGCCTTACTAGCTGACCTGGTACAAATCATACATGGTTTATATAAATTCACGCTGCAAAACAAAGCAAAGTTTCAAACCTTCATCAGTGGTTCACACAATGGTTTAGGAATGACACTGATGGCAGCTCTGGTCAAACTAGAGTCCTTCACGATTTCCTCAGCACAAAGCTCCACCAGAGTTTTCATGCGGCGTGCCCTGGGTCCAAGGTCAATTGGCGGTGCATGAAGGTCAACCGGATACACGGCACCTCGATAGTTCCCATACCACAGGGAAGACGTGGAAGCCATGATGTCAGACTAGTGACAGCTAGTCCAACAATGTATTATGGAGGGTGTCTCCAGATTGATGTCTGTAAATAAAACACAAACTTCTTTGTAAAATACAAATAAAATTAAAAAACTGATGTGACAGTGACACAATGAGTGTGAGTTGTTTGTATGTGTTTGTGTGTGTATATAATATATATATGTGTGTGGTGTGTCAGTGTGTGTGTGAGCATCAGTGTGTGTGTCACTGGCTCAATCGCTTCATACACGTATCAATCATTGTTTGTGTGTGTGTGTGTGTGTGTATGTGTGTGCGTGTGTCTGCATTGATGTCTGAAAATAAAACACAAACTTCTTTGTAAAATACTAATAAAAACTGACGTGACACAATGAGTGTGAGTTGTTTGTATGTGTTTGTGTGTGTGCATGTGTGTGTGGTGTGTTTGTGTGTGTGAGTGTGTGTGACACTCACTCAATCGCTTCATGCAAGTATCAACTATCAATCATTGTTTTTGTGTGTGTGTGTGTGTGTGTGTGTGTGTCTGTGTGTGTGTGTGTGCATCAGTGCATGTGTGTATGTGTCTGCTGTGCATGCGTGTGTCTGCATGTGTATCAGTGTGTATGTGCATGTGTGTGTGCATGTATGCACTGGCTCGTGAGTGTGTGTGTGTGTATGTGTGTGTGCGTGTGCGTGTGTGTGTCTACTGTATGTGGCGTAAAAACCTGTGCTGTGCTGACATTACAGTCAATGACTCATTGAGTCAATCATCAAAGGTATCTAGTCAAGGAAGTTACACTTATGGATGAATCATGTCAGGCACAGCCTGATCCTTCCATTTTCTATCACAAAACTGCCTTAAGTCTTGAGTAAAATAGTAATGAGCAGTTTGTGTCATAAATAAATTAGTCTCGTGAAGTCAACAGTAATTTAACGTGTCTCTCTCTGGTAAAATACTGGCTGCAAAAATGCTAGGAAACTTATAAAGGTGTGTCAAACGAGATGCAAGATTGTATTCAACGGCAAATAATGCGATATTGGTTGAAATATTTATATATATATATATATCATACCATTCCTCCCAAATAAGACGACGAAATCGTCAAGGTTCCAGAGGTGTCCAGTGTCAACAGTTGCTAGTCTTTGGGAGACCGGAAGTTTGGGTTTGGGTTGTCGAAAATGTACCAAAATTGAATTCAACACAAAAGAGCTTCAACATGGCTGCGCCGTGTAGGTCGTGTGCCTCTCTACTTGCGAAGTTCCAAAGTCTGCAGTTAAAAAAGGCTGTACCGCTGTAAGTGTTTGAACATGTATACTGTATTGACATTTGATAGCCGTCATAATACTGGTTGGATTGTAGTCCTGAGTCAGTGAGTGTTGATCGTATGCATTCGCAAGCCAAGGACATTAAAGACGCAGTGTGACACTGACAGAGTTGAATAATCTAGAATTAGAAATGTTCATAGTATTATACAATAAATAAGTGTTGTTTTTTAATCAAAACGGTCATTTTGTTTCATGAAAATTATGTGTGCTTGAAATGAATGGATAAAATGCACGCACGTAAACGCACGCATGCATGCACGCACGCACGCACACACACGCACACACACAACACACACTGACACACACACACACACACACACACACACACACACACACACGTATATATACACACACACACACACACACACATTATAGTGATTAAATTATACGAGCAGGCCCCGTCCCCTGCCACACACACACACGTCTATATTTCAGTTTTCCTTTTAAAGTTTTCCTTTGCTTGGTTAACCTTTAAGGGAATAATGTTAACGCTGCGTAAGTAATGAATGTTATTTTATAATTAATCCCAATGATTAGATAAGGCCAACAAAAAATAAAACAAAAATGAATGTTCGATTTCCTGACCAACCCTATATTTTCCCCCAAACCAAGTAATTTTGTTTTAACCCTTCAACAAATAAAAATATAAAAATAAAGATGACAAAACTTGATTTTGCAGACTTCACAATGTAAGTTACTCTTCTCCAACATCGAGGTCAGACACTGACACAGCTCGCATGATTTCTGTCCAATATAAAGCCACATGCGGCTGTGTAAATAAGAAACAAACTGCAATGAAAAAAGAAGAAAAAGGAGGGGGGGGGGATGTTAATTTTTTTTACCTTGTCATTGGAAAAAAAAAATTTTTTGGGGGGGTGGGGGGGGGGGGACTAAGTAAACCAAAAGAAGAACTAGGTTCTATTTAGGTATGTTCTTGAATAATGATATATATATCTGTGTGTGTGTGTGTGTGTGTGTGTGTGTGTGTGTGTTCGCGATGCACGGCCAATATAGTTCTCGATGGATCTGCTTCAAATTTGGTGGGCATATTCAGGTAGACCCCGGACACAACCTGGTCAATGAGAATTTTCAACACGTACTCTCAGCGCGCAGCGCTGAACTGATTTTGGTTTTTCTGTTCATCTTCCCAGATCCATTCCCAGTAACTCTTCCTTATCTTCTCCAGTGTTTTGCGTTTATCTCCCTTCCTTCGTGTGGCGTCAATCCATATTCCCATTACTATTTTTAGAAGGTCACTGTCCACAACGCTTTCATCCCGGCGAAGCCGGATATTCCCGTTACTATTTTTAGAAGGTCATTGTCCACAACGCTTTCATCCCGGCAAAGCCGGGTATTCCTCTACTTCTTCCCGGCGAAGCCGGGTATTCGGCTCTACTTCTTCCCGGCGAAGCCGGGGTACCCGGCGAAGCGGGTAATCATCTAGTTTAATATATATTGTCTAGTAACATTCAACAGTTGAGTAAAATAAAAGTTGTAAGTTTGTGAAAAAAAAGAACAACAAGGAAACTGTTGACTTGGAAGCTGCTCAATTTTTATTCAAGATGATGCTGTTCTTAATTAAGATTTGTCGTTTTAGTTTTATATCACTTTTTCTTTCTTCTATCCTGCTACCAGAATGAAGCATGTGCGAACAATGAGCCAGTACAACCCTCACTTCCTGGAACCGACGATAGACAAGGAGGAACTGAAGAAACCGCTGGAAGAAACAGACCTCCGACGTTTCAGATCCATCAAGGCCGCCAAGACAGAACAAGTCTTTTCTGTGTATTATGATCCCCTGATGCAGTGAGTTTGTTTTGTGATTGTTTTTTTCCACATTGCTGTGTGTGTGTAGTGAACGAATGTTGGCAAGGTATACAGTGTTAGCCCCCTTTTAAGACCCCCAATTGAAGACCCCCTTTTAAGACCCCCTTTTAAGACCCCCTTTTAAGACCCCCTTTTAAGACCCCCAATTTAAGACTTTCTTCCTTTCAAGACTTTATTTGTTTAGATTTTCTGTTCATAACCTTTGTAAAATTACCCCCCTTTTGAGAACTGATTTTCTCAGATTTTTGAAAGTCCTAAAAAGGGGGTGTGGGGGGGGGTGTGGTGTGGTGTGGTGTGGTGTGTGGTGTTAACTGTACAGATGAAAATTCCCATTAGGAAATAAGGAAACGTGTATATTAAAGTCTATTTTCTGAATTCTGAAAACATGCCAGAAGGGGAAATGTCAGAGATTTTGAACATATTAGGGCCATTTTTTGCTGAGTTTGAAAACTCGCAACTTTCACCCTGAGGGTAGTGTTAGCTTGTATAGTTGTACCGCATTTACAGGACTAGATGTACAAGGCACTTTTCTACACAAGGAATCTTGCTCTTTGATTTAATACTTAATAAACTTTGTTGTTTTCTTGCAGAAAATTCATCAACCGAGTCATGAAAGGTGGAAACAAAGAGCTGACCAGGGACATCTTAGAAAGGGTAAGATTGCTTCAGGTAGTTAGTTGTTAAATTAGACCCACTCCACCTTGTGACAACAGTTTGCCTCGCCGTCTCAGATCTGGCCAGGCTTTAACATGGGATAAGACCATCCCTCCACTTGGTGACATACCAAAAATCAACTGACTGCTTGCTGCCTGACTGCTTGATGTGTAATCAAGTGGGGGGATGGTCTTATCCCATGTAAAAGCCCGATCAGATCTGCGATGGTGAAGAAAACTGTTTTCACAAGGCGGAGTGGGCCTTTAAAATTTAAGCCATGTGGATAACTGATCAGTTTCAAAATGTATTGACAGAGTTATCACAGTTTCACCTCTCTGCAATAAGTGTGAGACTGGCAGGTTTAGTCCGAAAAAAGTAACAGATTTTTGTTTGTCCAAGTTTATTTCCGTGTTAGTTGGTATTGTTACTCTATCCATAAAATTAGTCTTATCAAGTAACTTTGAACTGTCTTTGACTAGAATAAACATCAAGGTTCATTAGAATTTCACACGCACACACGTGCACAAATCCAGACACACCAACTTAGACAGATGGCTGTACACTCACAAAACACACAAGAACATAGTGTCATACAAACACACACACACGGATTGACGCACACACACACACACGCATCGACACACACACACACACACGCATCGACACACACACACACACACACACACACACACACACACACATTCACACACATTACATACCGGTACTTTAAAATATTTTACATTTGTGGAAAAAAAATGGTTTCAGACGTTTGAAAACATCAAGCACATTCAAGTGGAAAAGTACAACAAAGCTGCAACAACAGAGGAGAAAGCAAAGATTGAGTGCAACCCTTTGACCATTTTTCACCAAGCTGTGGAGAACTGCAAACCCATCCTCATCACCACCAAAATCGTCAAAGGAGGTGTCTCATACCAGGTATTTTTTTAATTCCAGTTTGTGAGTTTTTTTCTTTGTTGTTGAACGTGTTCAGAACATGTATTGAAAATAACAAGCGAATTTCCTCCTCAGATGAAATTTGAGGATGAAAGTCGCTTGTTCATTTCAATGCTTGTTATTCTCTCAGGTGCCAGGAGAATGGTTCCGAATAACTCACTTACTCTATCTATTACACATGTTGTATGCATTAAGATCGCTTACTTCCCTTTGTTTATCAGATCTCTAAACAGCGCTCTGCCTCATTTATTTAAGATTTTATTTTGTGTTCAGAACACGTATATTAGGGGATACTGGCTTGCTAATGGTTGATTGGATGTGTGTGTGTGTGTGTGTGTGTGTGTGTGTGTGTGTTTTCTATGTGCATGTGTGTGTCTCTGTGTGTTTAAAAACAAAGAATGAACAGGCTAACTTTAACTAGTTAAACTTACAGTGAGTTGCGGTTAACAGACAAAAACAAAGTTTAAAAACAATTGCTTCACTGTGTGTGAACTTGTGCAGGTGCCAATGCCATGCTCATCCAACCACCAGCTTTACAAGGCAAGCAAATGGCTGGTGGAAAGCTGTCGCGACAAAGAGCGTAAGATTCCCATGCACAAGAAACTGGCCTGGGAGATTCTGGAAGCTTACAATAATGAGGTGAACACAGCTTTGGTTTGACTTGTCTTTTTAAAATACAGCCATTTGTGACGCAGGTCTTAAAAAAGGAGGGAGTCTTTAAATGGGATCACACATATTCAGAGATTATGAAGAGAAAATCTGAAAAAGCAAGGGGGGAAGGTCTTAACCCTAACACTGGTGCAATTCTGTAACACATGTTACATAGCCACTGGTGAATTAACAGAGAGAGAAACAAGTCGCGTAAGGCGAAAATACAATATTTAGTCAAGTAGCTGCCATTTTTCAGCAAGACCGTATACTCGTAGCATCGTCAGTCCACCGCTCATGGCAAAGGCAGTGAAATTGACAAGAAGAGCGGGGTAGTAGTTGCGCTAAGAAGGATAGCACGCTTTTCTGTACCTCTCTTTGTTTTAACTTTCTGAGCGCGTTTTTAATCGAAACATATCATATCTATATGTTTTTGGAATCAGGAACCGACAAGGAATAAGATGAAAGTGTTTTTAAATTGATTTGGACAATTTAATTTTGATAATAATTTTTATATATTTAATTTTTAGAGCTTGTTTTTAATCCGAATATAACATATTTATATGTTTTTGGAATCAGCAAATGATGGAGAATAAGATAAACGTAAATTTGGATCGTTTTATAAATTTTTAATTTTTTTTACAATTTTCCGATTTTTAATGACCAAAGTCATTAATTAATTTTTAAGCCACCAAGCTGAAATGCAATACCGAAGTCCGGGCTTCGTCGAACATTACCCAACCAAAATTTCAACCAATTTGGTTGAAAAATGAGGGCGTGACAGTGCCGCCTCAACTTTCACGAAAAGCCGGATATGACGTCATCAAAGACATTTATCAAAAAAATGAAAAAAACGTTCGGGGATTTCATACCCAGGAACTCTCATGTCAAATTTCATAAAGATCGGTCCAGTAGTTTAGTCTGAATCGCTCTACACACACACACACACAGACACACAGACACACACACACACGCACATACACCACGACCCTCGTTTCGATTCCCCCTCGATGTTAAAATATTTAGTCAAAACTTGACTAAATATAAAAAGAGAAAAAACGGTCATAATAGTTTTCACATCCATGGGAGGTAATCGGAACCGACCAAACAGACTGAGCCAGTAGCGCGACATATGTCGTGACAACCAGGTGACAGTACACGTAAAGTAGCGCGACAACCAGCCTAAGGGTTAAATTGGAGGGGTCTTAAAAGGGGGGTTCTACTGTATTTTTATAACGTGTGTGTTCCAAGAGCTGAAGTTAAATATTGCATGTCCTTCGGGCAGATGCAATGTCTCTGTCTTGGATTGATTTTCATTATCAACTGTGCACATCCATGATACTGGGTAACACTTATGGGACATGAGCACTTTGACAAACAGTGTCAATAATCAAACTTAAACAGGCTTGTCCACATACAAAAGACCTGTTATCAATCAGATATTCCAAAGACAAAAAAGGGAAGGTTCTCGAGCATCTATTTCATCACAACACATTGACAATTGGGTGGGGTCGACTGCGTTAAGTCAGTCAGTGTGTTTTGTGTACATTACAGAAGGAAACGAAACCAAGTGAGTTCGGAAAATCGTCTGCTTTTATCGCCGATATTTTTGAAAGATCTATTGCTCAATTAATTAAGTAAGTTATAATCCAGCATACAAAATAATGTTGTTGCTGTAATTTGTAAAGTGTGCGCGTTAGTACTTTAAACGATGGGCGCTGTGGCGGGGTGGTAAGACGTCTGCCTCTTAATTGGAAGGTCGAGGGCTCGAATCCCGGCCGCGGCCGCCTGGTGGGTTAAGTGTGGAGATTTTTCGATCTCCCAGGTCAACTTATGTGCAGACCTGCTAGTGGCTTATCCCCCTTTGTGTACACGCAAGCACAAGACCAAGTGCGCACGGAAAAGATCCTGTAATCCATGTCAGAGTTCGGTGGGTTATAGAAACACGAAAATACCCAGCATGCTTCCTCCGAAAGCAGCGTATGGCTGCCTTAATGGCGGGATAAAAACGGTCATACACGCAAAATTCCACTCGTGCAAAAACACAAGTGTACGTGGGAGTTTCAGCCCACGAACGCAGAAGAAGAAGAAGTACTTTAAACAATTCATTCTCCCTGAAGCGTTTATGGAAACGAAAGTAACTTACAACAAGGCTTTTTTCAATTCCATCTAAATCTGAAATAACTAAGTGTTATATTATTTTCTGTGTTTTTATTTGAAAAATGTGCCCTAACCTAAAATCATGTGCCCCAACAAATGATCTTTGGTGTTTCTAACAAAAACACTAGTGCAGAGAAGTAAGAAGCTTTGTTCATGTCCCACTTTCAAGCCCCATTTTGAGGCCATGCATCATCGATAAACAAAAATATTAAAAAAATTCACAAACACAACTTTTTTTGGAAACACGTTTTATTTCATCACACAAAGTTGTCATACATCACATGAAACCATCAACTGAGTCCAAGGATTTGTGAGAACAAGTTTATAGACCAGCAAAGTTAGTCACTCACTGATTTTGTAACTGTTACCTAGTATCATAGACGTGCACAACTAGTTATTCACATCTTTTGAAAGTGTATAGCAGGGGGAATAAGCGCAGTTACCTCCCTGTACTGGAGTCCAAGCCAGCTGGCCATTACTGACCCAGCGAATCATAGGCCATTGACGACATTTCTCCATCGCACCCTGCTCTGGGCTGTTCTTTCCGCTTCTGTCCAGCTGTTGCCTTGCCTCTTCAGTTCTGCCTCTGTGTCCCGCCTCCAGCTGTTTCTTGGCCTCCCTCTCTTTCTTTTCCCTTGCGGGTTCCAAGTGAGAGCCTGGCGGGTGATGCTGGATGTTGGTTTCCTCAGGGTGTGTCCAATCCAGCCCCATTTTCTCCTCAGAATCTGGCTGTCAACGGGCTCTTTGCCAGCTGGCCATGCTGTTTACATTACTGTGTCAGCACCGTGCATTTGATTGAGATGCCACTTTAGACCTCACTCCCCAGTAAAATAGCCTAAAGATAATGGATCAGTATTGCTAACTGCAGTTCTTGGTAGATAAGTTCAGTGATGTCTCATTACATTTAGTCAAGTTATGACTAAATGTTTTAACATAGAGACGGGGAATCGAGATGAGGGTCGTGGTGTGTGTGTGTGTGTGTGTGTGTAGATCGGTTCCAAGAAAACTACTGCACAGATCTTCATGAAACTTCACATGAGAGTTCCTGGGTATGATATCCCCAGACTATTTTTTCTTTTCTCGAATAAATGTCTTCGATGACGTCATATCCGGCATTTAGTGGAACTTGAGGCGGCACTGTCACGCCCTCATTTTTCAACCAAATTGGTTGAAATTGTGGTCAAGTTATCTTCGACGAAGCTCGGACTTTGGTATTGTATTTCAGTTTGGAGGCTTAAAAATTAGTTAATGAGTTTGCTCATTAAAGTTGTCATTAAAATCAATTTTTCGCAAAGAGATTCAAAATTGATTGCATAATATTCTTCATTATATTTTGAATCAGAAAATATATACATAGGTCGTGTTTACTCTTAAGATGTGATCACAGTTAACGAAAATAGGTTAATTAGTACCACGATTAGAATTTAAGAAATCGATCCGAAATAGATTTCATCTTATCCTTTATTATTTCCTGATTCCAAAAACATATGTATATGATATGTTGTATTTAAAACAAGCTCAGAAAATTAAAAAGAATACAGAAAAGAGTGTTTTCTTCCTTAGCGCAATACGCTACCGCGCTAATCTTGCTTGTCTATTTAACTGCGTTTTGCATGTGGGAGGTGAGCGATTTCCTTCTCGCGGCGATTGACGAAGCTGTATTGTCTTGGTGGAAAAATGCAGTGTGTTCAGTTTCATTCCGTGAGTTCGACAGCTCGACTAAATGTATTAATTTTGCCTTAACGCGATTTGTTTTATAGTTCTACTATATAAATATGCAATCATGTTGGGTTATGTGAACATTATCTGCTCGATGAAAAATGCCCTGACAGTTAGTTCTTCGTTTAAGCTTTCTGACGATTTAGCAGTATTTTGCTTGCGAACTCTGCATAATTATGGTTAAGTATGTTTGTACACTGTGCATGAATGAAACAAATTTATTGAAGAAAAAAGAAATAAAGTGATACCTGCCATAAAATTTTACCCTTAGGACTAGCCAAAATTGTCCTTACATTGCAGGTGGCCCATCATTACAGGTATATTTTGGTGAAGATAATAGATTAAGGGACTACAGAAGTTGTCCCCTCATCAGCGGGGCCTCACATCTCAGGTACAATGGTATCACTTCAGCTTCTGTTTAGCATTCAGAATGGGTGCCTCTGTGAATGTATATATATATATATATATATATATATCCCATGACCTCCCTTCTTTGTCTCTGTTACTTCAGTATGGGTATATATGTTGTATTTTTATAGCTCAATAAATACATCATGGACTCCAAAAAAATATATGATAGTGCAGATTCCGATTTGGGCAAAGAACTACTTTCCTCCCGACCTTTGACCTCGCGCCGAACAATGTGACACATTTGTATGAAGTTCCAAAATCGTATTGCACGGCTCAGAAAACCATATCAGTTGCACGCAAAAATTAATCTCAGAACTGATCTGATGTATGAGATGCAATAAGCAAACGTTTCTTTCATTATGGAAGCAATGCAGGTCGAAATAAACGAACATTCAACTTACAAGATAACCAGATGCTGGCGAACCAAAACAAAAACACGAGTACCCTCCCCTTGCATCGTTAGCAGACGACTTTTGAGAATCTGTCGGTAGTGTGTTTTGGTGTGCGTCTTCAGTTTCTCTGGCAGTGTCGGTGTGGGAACTGACAGAAGCTAGGGAGCACAGATAATAGAAGCCCTGTCACATAGACTAATCACACAATCAATACACATTTGGCTCATGTTTTAAATGGCAGTTTCGAGTTTGTTAGTCAAACTCAAAGCAACAACACTGTCACTGGTGACATGCGCAGCGAGACCGAAAAGCGTCCTTTACCTGGCACGGTTGGGTTTCGCTATCAAACATCGACTGTTTCACGTGTTTTGCGAGCAAGTCTACTCTTTTGCCTGGCTCTGCAGTAAGTCCACATTGGCGATGAAGGTATCCAAGAACTTAACATGTGTGTATTTTTCCGTAATCCAGTCATATTCCTTCAAAATGCAATCAATCGGCGGTGACAGACGTGTCGGTCGCGTTTTCCTAACACCCATACCAGTTTAAGTTCATCCATGCAAACACACTCGCAAAACACGTAGATACATTTCAAATAGGGAGCAAATGGTTAAATCTAAACCTACATATTTGTTCCCTAAAATTTGCTTCTCTGTCAATAAGCCTAATTACACACGTTCGAGAAAAACAACGTGGGATCGATTCTGAATCGAGTAAGCCAAATGGGTCCCAAACCCGTTTCGCCCGTTCTGCCGACCTGAAACGCAAAACAAAAGAATTGTGCGCTTCAACTAAATTAATTTCTATACGACTTCATTACTTTCTTGCAACTTATGAACCTTTACTTAAAGCTTTTAAATGGTCTGAAAGTAGTGTTACCGCGTACTTATCGATGCACTCATTCGTTTTATTTTTTCAGCGACGGTCACTTAGTTTAAGGTTGCAAAAGGGCTAAGTCTCGCTGGCAACAGTGTTTTACCCTGCACAGATCGCAACAGTGCCGCTAGTAGTCTACACTTTGTGTTTGATGGTAGAATGGGATATACAGATTACAACACTCGTGGTTTTTTATATGGCTTGTATTTCAGTCAAGACCCAGCGGGAATATCAATCGAGAGCCACTCGCCAGAGGCTCGTGTCTCCCGATGATATTCATCCGCTGGGTCTTGACTGAAATACAAGCCATATAAAAAACCACTCGTGTTGTAACCTATACATATATATGTGTGTGCGTTTGTGAGTGCAATTTGTTTGCACCAGTTAATATTTGTCGACATTCTTTTTTCTTTGCAGGGGAAAAGTATCCGCAGGAAACAAGAGCTGCATCGACTTTGTGAAGCTAACAGAGCTTATGCCCATTTCAGATGGTAAAAGGAGCAAGCATAATTAGTTATTATTGTGAGAGAAATACAAACGATTGTCATGGATACTGGAACGCAGGATACTTGAATAATGAAGAGTGATATTTTTGTGTTTAGTGTGACTGGTAAGATTGTGAAGTAAATGCTTAAGATTTTTTAGTGCGTATATTGTACAAACGCTTTTGTAACAGAGGAACACTTGTGTATGTGATGTAAATAAACTCTTGAGAAATGATTGAATCAATGTGGACTGCATTTTGTTCTATCCCTTGTGCAAAACTGTATACCGGCTATTCTACTTTCTTTTTACATTTAGTCAAGTTATGACTAAATGTTTTAACATCGAGGGGGGAATCGAGATGAGGGTCGTGGTGTATGTGTGTGTGTATGTGTGTGTGTGTGTGTATGTGTGTGTGTGTGTGTGTGCGTGCGTGTGCGTGCGTGTAGAGCGATTCAGACCAAACTACTGGACCGATCTTTATGAAATTTGACATGAAAGTTTCTGGGTATGATATCCCCATACGTTTTTTTCATTTTTTTGATAAATGTCTTTGATGACGTCATATCCGGCTTTTCGTGAAAGTTGAGGCGGCACTGTCACGCCCTCATTTTTCAACCAAATTGGTTGAAATTTTGGTCAAGTATTGTTCGACGAAGCCCGGACTTCGGTATTGCATTTCAGCGTGGTGGCTTAAAAATTAATGAATGACTTTGGTCATTAAAAATCTGAAAATTGTAAAAAAAATATTTCTTTTATAAAACGATCCAAATTTACGTTCATCTTATTCTCCATCATTTGCTGATTCCAAAAACATATAAATATGTTATATTTGGATTAAAAAGAAGCTCTGAAAATTAAATATATAAAAATTATTATCAAAATTAAATTGTCGAAATCAATTTAAAAACACTTTCATCTTATTCCTTGTCGGTTCCTGATTCCAAAAACATATAGATATGATATGTTTGGATTAAAAACACGCTCAGAAAGTTAAAACGAAGAGAGGTACAGAAAAGCGTGCTATCGTTCTCAGCGCAACTACTACCCCGCTCTTCTTGTCAATTTCACTGCCTTTGCCGTGAGCGGTGGACTGACGATGTTACGAGTATACGGTCTTGCTGCGTTGCATTGCGTTTAGTTTCATTCTGTGAGTTCGACAGCTACTTGACTAAATGTTGTATTTTCGCCTTACGCGACTTGTTTTTATTCCCATGTCTCTGCATCTTTTTGTGAAATGTGCATATGTTTTGCAGAACATTTAACAGTATGAATGTATTTCACACCTTTGACGTTTGTCAGTCAAGAAAATCATGTTTATAATTGTATGGTGTATACATGTGTGTGTCGACCCATTGATTCGCAAAACCTGAACCACTTTGAAAAGGTAGACACAGGCCAAACACATTTGTCACCTTTTCAGCAAGAGTTAACAGCGCATTTGCTTTTAAGAGTAAGCTCATATTAAGCCTAGCTTGTTGTGCTCCATGTTCCTTATTTCATGTATGCGGCAATATTCTAATGAAATTTACTGAATAAACTTGTTTAAACCAAGAACAGCGCACCCGTGTACACACACACACACACACACACACACACACACACACACACACACACACACACACAGTCATTTCCAACTGCCCCAAATGAGTATACTTCTCATTTACACATTGCACCCTCCCAAACGCACACACACACACACGCACACACACACACACACGCACGCGCACACACGCAGTCATTCCCAACTGCCCCCAATGAATATAACTCATTTACACATTGCCTTCCTCCCTTCCCCCTCTAACACACACACAAACACACACAGTCATTCCCAAATCCCCCCTCTGGATATACTCCACACACAAACACACACTAACACACACACCACGGTCATTCCCAACTGCCCCCAATGGATATACCCCACATTTACACATTGCCTACCGCTCCTTTCCCCTCCAACATACACCCCCTCCCACCCTCCCCAATAACAAAATCGATAAAAAATACAAACAAAAAAACCATCCACAGATATAGACAGCGGCTAGCAAATATCCGTCCGATGTACGTGCACTTATACAACCTTGTATACAAAAAAGAAAGTATGGATTGTTTTGGTTTTGCTTCGAGATCACGTACCGATAACTTCTCTGAGGAGATCTAAGGCAGAATTTGATGAAGACAAACTGGGAGTTCGCACACCATTTGTAACGCTCTCTCTCTCCCTCTCTCTCTCTCTCTCTCTCTCTCTCTCTCTCTCTCTCTCTCTCTCTCTCTCTTTTTTTCTCTCTTTGCAACACACACGCACACACACATACACTCATGTGTTTTCCGTTTCAGCCACCGAATGAAAACAAATTGTGTGTTTTATACATTCTTTATAAAGCGTAGGTGGGCGTTTGGATGTCTGAGGGGAGAAAACAACACCAAGATTTACGCAGTGTGTGCATTGCAGTGCTGCTCACTGGCAATTGCTGGAGATGAACATCCTCTTCTCATCGATTCTTTCCCTATGGAGGTTCTGAATCTTGTAAAATAGTCCTGATTATCCATGACCTGCCTCTTTGTCTCTGTTAGCTGTAGAGGGGATTATTCTGGATAATCCATCACAACCATATGGATTATCCATCACAACCGAGTCTCGATCTCACCTGTCATTGGTCATTGTCTTTGATCACAGGCGAAGGTATCGTCCACTGGACTACTACTATCACAGAAAGACTACAAGGTTCGTCACTCACCTTCGAGTCTTCTGTGTTCTTGGAGTCGCTTCCTAAACTTTTTTCAAGCTTCAAAGCTGAAATGCAATTCCTTTCTTTGGACCGGGCCAAAGATTGTTTGACAAACTATTCAAGTCATTTGATTAAAAACTACGGTCACCATAGTCCAGCGTCAGCTTTTTAATAAAAGCCGGATATGACGTCATCGGAGACATTTATTGAAAAACACACCAAAAGACTAACTTAACTGATATTATTCTGAATAGTTCAATTTAAAGATTTCATAAAGATCTGTCGGTAGTTTTACGGAAATTCCTGTACACACACACCCACACAGACACACACTTACACACACATACACACACACACACACACACACACACACACACACACACAATCACACCGATACGTACACAGACACACACAACCCCTTACACACACACACACACTGACACACACACACACACACACACACACACACACACACAAGCAGACAGAACAGACACGGCACACACACACACACACGCACGCATGCCCCCCCCCCCCCACACACACACACCAGAGAGAGAGAGAGAGAGAGAGAGAGAGAGAGAGAGAGAGAGAGAGAGATCGAGAGAGAGAGAGAGAGAGAGAAGATCGTATCTTTTGATGAATATACGTAATAGCGTCTATCTCATCTTTTACACTGTCAAACAGCCTCAGCCGTGAATAAGATGGGAAAGTTGACACTATTACTACTCCATCGTGGGGCTACGAACGAAAGTGATCGTAGGTGCTATTTTCAAAAGAATAGTTTGCAAAATTCTTGTTTAGGACGCGCAGTGGTACATGACGTCACTGAGGTGAGACTGACGTCACTGAGGTCTTATAAGTCACTGTCATGATTGATGATCTTTTCCCTTTGGTGCAGAGGATGGTAGCACGGACACAGGTTTCATTCAGGATGTAACTTCCAAAGTGAAATGTGACAAGGTTTAAAGCATCCGCTTGAGTTCGTAAAATTAATGAAGATTGAGAGTGTAAAATTAAAAAAACTGGACGGTCAAACTGCTTGTTTCTTTCAATCGTGAAGCGAAAACACATTAGGGCCTACATGGCTGAGTTCAGAAGCAGGCGTCTTGGTCGTTTGTTATGCCTTTCTTTTTTTCTCTCTTTTTTTTCTGTCTTATTTTCTTTCATCCCTTCTTTCATTTTTTTTTCTTTCTTTCTTTATTTTTTTTTATTTTTTATTTCTTTTGTGTTCTGCTATGTCTTGATCTTTGTTAATTCTCACATCCGTTCTAATTTTCATCCTTTTAGAAGCTCGTTTGTCTCATCAATTGTGTGCGTTTCCTCGGTTTTCCACCTTCCTCTTCTTCTTTCTTTCTTTTGTTTTGCAGCTTGCACCTTTTTATTTCACTTCATAATTTACTATATAGCTTGTTGTTAGTGTATGTTGTTTTCTTCTGAATGCTGGCTAGCAAGTTGTTTACTTAATGTCGTCTACATTTCAGTGTATAGTCACTCCATCATCAATTTGTGTGCTGGCTCATCTTTTGAATTGTTTGTCAGTGTGTTCGCTTTTTTCGCGCGCGCGCACACGCGCGCGCGTGCGTGCGTGTGCGTGTGTGTTTCTTTGTTTGTTTGCACGAGTCTGTACAGCATAAGCCACAGGAGCTTGTATCACTAGCGCCGTTCGATTATTATTTACTCCTTCATCCTTACTGTATCGTTTCTGCTAATATTCAACGATACAGTAAGGATAAAGGCGTAAATAATAATTGACCGGCGCTTTGATACAAGCAGTCTGCCCCTGTGAGCACAAGTACCTCTACTCGTCCTAAAGAGTGTACAATTTTACTAGCGAACAAGGATTTATCATTCGTGCAGCTAGCTATGAATGAAGCATGCTCGCTGAAAAGCTGGTATTAGCGATGTCCGAATAAAACCAAATTAATAGTTTGCCAAAGGCAAGACGGAGGGCAGCTGCAAAGAGCGGAATAAGATGTCATTTCGTGTAACTGGGGTGGAAGTAGGGATGCGGAAGATCTTAGTTGATGTATTTGGTTCATTTTTATATCGTAGTGTGTTTCCAGTGGAGATAAGAATCTAGAGAGGGTTTGTGGTGGAGGTTGTGTGTGTGCGTGTGCGTGTGTGTGTGTGTGAGCTTACGGGGAAAGTGTGTGGAACGGAAGAAAGAGGGGGGGGGGGCGGTAGACTCTTTGAAGCATAATAATACCTTGGCAAAAGAAGCTAGCAATATTCTGTTAGAAACAAGGATCAACAACATCAACAACAAAAACAACATCATCATCAACAACAGCAACAACTGCAGACCTAGACTTTACAAAAGAAAAATATGTCAGCCCAAACCAATAGCGATACTCTCAAAAACTTACTCCTGTTCAAGAACACGTAATTTCAAAACTATGAGAGAGTATCGGAATCACAGAATTAATGCTTCGGTACACTGAGTACAAACTAGTGAGAACGAGGCGGTGAAAACAATGAATCCTATCGTTAGTTTAAACAAAGTAAAAAACGCCGTGAAACGCAAGAGAAAAGACGTTTTCTGCAAATCCTGACAGAGTTTTTTTCCGAACATCGTCTTTTGAAGAGAGATGGAGATGGGGCGTGGGGCGATAGCGGGGGAGAGAGAGAGAGAGAGCGCGCGCGCGACCGACAGACGGACGGACAGACGGACGGACAGACGGACGGAAAGACATACAGACAGGCAGACAGACAGACAGCCAGACAGAAAGACACACACTGAAGATGGAGACTGACCACAACCAGAGACTCTAGAGGAGCCGGAGGTCTTTACGGCTTCTCAGTCCTACAACGACTGAAGAAGAAATCAGTCTTGACGGAAAGAGGGGAAATAGTAGTGGTTAGAGCGGGCGAGGGGTTTTGGGGGAAGGCTGGTTGAGGTGTGTGTGTGTGTGTGTGCGTGCGTACTTGTGTCAGTGTGTGTGTGTGTGTGTGTGTGTGTGTGAGATAGATAGAAAGAGAGAATGACAGAGAGAGAGTGTGTGTGTGTGTGTTTGTTTGTGTTTGTGTGTGTATGTGTGTACGTACGTGTGTGTGTGTGTGTGTGTGTGTACGTGCGTGCGTGTGTGTGTGTGCGTGTGCGCGCGTGCGTGCGTGTATGTGCGCGTATTCATGCGTGCGTGTGTATGTGTGTGTGTGTGTGTGTGTGTGTGCGATTGTGTGTGTGCGATTGTGTGTGTGCGATTGTGTACGCGTGTGTGCGCCTGTCTGTCCGTGTGTCTTTGTCGGCGGGGGGTGGGGGGTGGGGGGTGGGGAGGGGGGGGGGGGTGCCGTGGAGAGGGGCAGGCGGCAGGGAAGGTTAGGGGCTAAGAAGGCTTGGAGAGTGACCGGCATTTCGGCCAAATAGCTAATGGAGTTTCTATATCATATGGCGGAAGCAGAAGATCCTGACACGCATCGCAAAGCAATTTGTCTGCTAGGATCTCTGAAAAATCAGCAAGAGACGAGGAGAAAAAGTTAATCCGCCGCATCTGCATTCGCGACAAATCATGTTTTCCCATGAATATCATCAACATCAAGACACGCACGTCGCAGAAGGCCTTATATCTTACACGACAAAGATGTTACGCCTTAGAAACTTGGATAGAGTTGAAGAACGAGTAAACTTTGACATTCAGGATACGCAGACAATCATTCTTCCGATTCACGCCCAGACCGGGCCCAGGTCTTCTCTGTCGACTTCGTTGTCGTACGCGTTCTTTCTTGAGTTTTTTGTTTTACTCATTACCTTTAATTCTCTGCCGTTTCCCACATCCATGTCTTTAAAGTTAACTTTCTTCTCGTGTTTCCAGACTTTACTGTGGAAGAAGAGCACCCTTCAAGTTGGATACCTGCGCAATACCAACAGCTTTGCTGCTAATGTGGGATTGTTTGTGTCGATTTCGTTATCGTTCTTTCTTTAGTTTTGGTTTATACTCCTAACCTTTTCTGTCGTTGCCACATCCACGTCTTAAACTTTAAGTTAAAGTTAACTTTCTTCTCGTGTTTCCAGGCTTTACTGTGGAATAAGAGCACCCTTCAAGTTGGATACCTGCGCAATACCAACAGCTTTGCTGCTTTTTACGGGATTGAATGTGTCGATTTCGTTATTGTTCTTTCTTTAGTTTTGGTTGATACTCCTAACCTTTTCTGTCGTTGCCACATCCACGTCTTAAACTTTAAGTTAAAGTTAACTTTCTTCTCGTGTTTCCAGGCTTTACTGTGGAATAAGAGCACCCTTCAAGTTGGATACCTGCGCAATACCAACAGCTTTGCTGCTTTTTACGGGATTGAATGTGTCGAATTTGTTGTGCAGGTTGACACAAATATTCCAGACTGTTAATTTGTGTATGTGTTTAAGTCGATAGCATCCCAGACTGAAGCTTGGCGGGCGAATCTGTGGTGACTGATAAGACGGTTTACACAAAAAGGAACGTATCTTTAAAGGGGGAGTCTTGTCAGTTGTTTTGGAGTACCGCAGTTTATTTTCACGGAGTTCCACCAACCGTAGATGGAGATGGAGATGGAGATGGTGCTTCCCAAGTACTTGAAGCTCTCGGTGTTTGAAAGCTGGGAACCGTCTATTTTGATAGTCGGTGCAGGGGGGGGGGGGGGTGGTGTTTGGTGCAGGCTGACGGAGCACTTCGGTCTTGCCGAGACTAATTGTCAGACCAAACAGCTTTGAAGCCTCTGAGAAGCGGTCAATCATCAACTGCAAGTCTGACTCCTCATGAGCCATGAGCACACAGTCGTCTGCGAAGAGGGCTTCCTGGAGGAGATCATGGCGACTCTTTGTTTTTGCAGTTTGTTTGTTTGTTCGTTCATGGGCTGAAACTCCCACGACTTTTACGTGTATGACCGTTTTTACCCCGCCATTTAGGCAGCCATACGTCGCTTTTGGAGGAAGCATGCTGGGTATTTTCGTGTTTCTATAACCCACCGAACTCTGACATGGATTACAGGATCTTTTTCGTGCGCACTTGGTCTTGTGCTTGCGTGTACACACGGGGGGTGTTCGGACACCGAGGAGAGTCTGCACACAAAGTTGACTCTGAGAAATAAATCTCTCGCCGAATCTGGGGACGAACTCACGCTGACAGCGGCCAACTGGATACAAATCCAGCGCGCTACCGACTGAGCTACAACCCCGCCCACTGTTTTTGCAGTGAGACGACGAAGGTCGAAGAGGGAGCGATCCAGGCGGTATCGGATGTACATCTCTTTCTCCAGTCCCAGGACAGCATGTGACAGCATACACGTGAAGAAGATGTTGAAGAGGACTGGGGCTAGGACAAAGCCCTGTTTCACACCATTGCCTATCTTGAAAGGGTCTGTGACATCCCCACTGGAAATGTCTTCATGAAAAAGCTGGATGATCTTAATAAATTCCAGAGAGTCGTGTCAAAGGCTTTTGTCAGGTCGATGAAGACGGAGTAGAGAGGCATGTTTTGTTCAACGCACTTTCCTTGTATTTGTCTGACGGCCAATATCATGTTAATGATGATTCTACCTGGCCTGAAGCCACACTGTGCCTCTGGGAGAATTTGTTCGGAGACATCAGTAAGTCTGTTGAGGTAAGTCCTAAAGAGGCTGCCCAGTCGCCCCTGGGTGCTGCCGGACTTTCCTATTGCCCAAGGTTCAGGAATAGACCGACCACAGGCTCAAGGACCTCCTACTTTCGGGTCTGTGACTACAACTGACTCCGAGTGGTCACCTCATCCTGTTGCTTCGCCACGCGCCCATCGCCGGTAGGACGTTAGTGTGTGTGCGTTGACAGATCGGTGATAAGTTGAAAAACGGACACTGATGTGCGGGGAAATTTTCTAGTGGCGGAAAATCGTTGCACTTGGGTAGTCCACCTCTGTGGGCCTGGGCACAAAGGATCGTTACGACTAGAGAATTCCAGGCTGCAGTGGTTGACCAGGACTTCTTCGTGTCACGTCCATGCTCTGATGCGCTCCACAGCACTTGCTAACACCGCCTTCATGACCGTTGGATCCAGACTGGAGTGATCTCTCCCGCTCATCCCGCCGGAAATCAGTCTTCACATTCAGTTGGCCGGGTTGATGCGCCCGAACCTAGCGCACCGGGGGTTTAGGACCCGTCGGCTACCCTCCATCTGGTTTAGTTAGCCTGCCAAAGCCGTTGCCCGATAGTGACAGTGATACTGATAGCGAACAGCATTGGGTTTTCAAAAAATAGTGATATTAACAAGTAGTACAAACACGGGGTTGGAGCTATGTGTACCACGATCCAGGGCGTGATGTCAGCCAGTGTAAGGAAAGCCTCCACATGTTATTTTTTATATTTTTTTGCGTGTAGCATGGTGGATTAAACTGCACATTGCACAGACACGGAATACCACTCGATTCTTTGGGGGCAAATTTCCATTTTTATCCTCCTTATTCCGAATCCCTCTTTAATTCTTCTAGCTCTGCGTTTAAAGTGATCGGGAGGTCGTGGGTTCGAACCCCGGCCGGGTCATACCTAAGACTTTAAAATTGGCAATCTAGTGGCTGCTCCGCCTGGCGTCTGGCATTATGGGGTTAGTGCTAGGACTGGTTGGTCCGGTGTCAGAATAATGTGACTGGGTGAGACATGAAGCCTGTGGTGCGACTTCTGTCTTGTGTGTGGCGCACGTTATATGTCAAAGCAGCACCGCCCTGATATGGCCCTTCGTGGTCGGCTGGGCGTTAAGCAAACAAACAAACAAACAAACAAACAAACAAACAAAAATCTGCGTTTAAAAGGAACCGTTCTTCCCGCGTACACATTCGTATTTACTGGCTCTGATACACCCAGGTTTCTCACGTGGAATGAAAGATCATCTTTTCAGTTGGACACATACCGACATTCTACTGCCCGATTGCTTTCATGTGCAAAGTTGTAAATCCTGTTAATTACAATAGATCCGTCCCAGCTTTTGCATTCTGTGCAATGGGCACATAACATAGAATCTATAGCCTTGGTGCGTTTGTGCCGAGTGGTTTCTTTTTCGGAATTCCTTCACTGAAAAGATGTCAGTCTGTGAAGTTAACTACCCCCCCACACACACACACACACATACACGTGCACACACGCACATACACACACACACACACACACACACGCACACGCACACTCACACACACGCACACACGCACACGCACACACACACGCACACTCACACACACACACACACACTACACACACACACACACACACACACACACTCACACTCACACACCGCACACACACGTACGCACACACGCACGCACGCACGCACGCACACACGCACACGCACACACACACACACACACACACACTCACACACACACACACACACACTCCACACGCACGCGCGCGCGCACGTACGCACGCACGCACGCACGCACACACACACACACACACACACACACACACACACACACACACCTCCCTGCACTGGAAAGAGCCAGCGTGTTGCGTTGTGCATGTGTTGTTGTTGACGAATACTCTCATCCCGTCAGTGTAAAAGCAGATCTGTGGTGGTAAACATGTTCGTTTGGAAAGAAATAGCTTTAACATTTGCTGTGCCCAATATTACAGTGTGCATGCACTTGATAGCAGGGGTATTTCGTTCACTTCTCAGGCACGAACCAAATGCTGAAGACGAAATCATGATCAAAAGTGAAAACAGTGTTTGGCTCTCTCAATTTAAAACCAAATTCCTCGAAATGTCGAATTTATTTCACAAAAGGCCATGGCGTGCATTATAGCTTAAAAAACCTTCGGGGCAGTGAGTAAAGCAGATGGCGATAACGAAAGAAGAAAAGTGGCTGAACTTGCATGCGTGGTGCAAGTTGTTGAACACAATTCTTAAACGGATCTGGCAAACAGAGGCATACGTTTTGTGTGTGTGTGTGTGTGTGTGTGTGTGTGTGTGTGTGTGTGTGTGTGTGTGTGTGTGTGTGTGTGTGTGCATGTGTGTGAGGTTTTCAAAAAGAAATAATTTTTCGAGTATACTATGCCGAAATGACGGAGTTTTTGGCGATCTAATATTTATAAATGTCGGCGTTATGCCAACTGCCGACGCCGAACGACATATCTGGTGCTAGAGTGATAGCAATGATAAGCGTTCCTTTATTGATCTTTGCTGAAACGTCTTGACAACCCTAAGAAACTTTATCATCTCATTATGTAAAATTTCTCACGACCGAATTCAAGGAGTAGGCTATATCTCTTGAATTAACCAAGTTTTGTTCTCATGAGGCATTCATCAGCTATTATTCAAAGCCCAGCCCCAGCTACTGTGCACTTAATCTCACCGACAAGCATGCACTGACGAAAAAAGGTTGATTCAAACGCACGAAAGAAAGACAAAAAATCCCCCACTCAATTTTCAAGAAAAAGCATGCCTGGGAATGAAACAATAAATCAAGATCTTTTCCTCGCATTTGGACAAGTCAAGTGTCCCAAATGGTTATAGGAGAAGGAGGCTAATCTCCATAACATCATGATTGTGGCACTCTCTATATTTGGTGTGTGTGTGTGTGTGTGTGTGCGTGCGCGCGTGCGCGCGTGCGCGTGTGCGTGCGTGAGTGTGTGTGTGTGTGTGATTTCTCAGAAGACTTTAAAAAAACAACTCTCAATTTTCCACACTGAAATCAAATACTTATTATTGTGATGTAAAGCTTAAAACTATTATTGCGAGGGATACATAACATCGCGCGCCGAGCTCTCTCTGTTCGAGTTTTTGATGTACGGTTCAAAATCGTTGTGAAAAAACTCCATGAAACAAATGTCTCCTAGTTGGCCAGTGGCTCATATTAAGTGTATAAGGTAATGAAAGGTTTCCTACATAAGTGAGAGAGACCACCCATGTCATAACTTTAACCATAACTTCACATGGGTGTATATCATGTAAATGAGGTCGGGTCAAACTACAGCTTGGCAGGGACCAGAAGTACTTAATTTCCCTGTGCTCATGATGACCAAGTCACCGAAAAAAATGTCTGTCTCGAAACACTTTATTTTTTCCTGTGTACAATTTTTCAGAACTTGAACTTGACGCTATAATTCCTATCGTGGCGTCTGTTTGCAATCTATTTTTCTTTTAACGTCAAAGATTTCACGTCGGAAGAGAGGTTCAAGGAGACGTGTCTTCAATTTGGACACTCCGACTCCGTCTGGAAGTTTGAGGTAGAAGGCACGCAAATACAGAATATAGGATGAACTGAATACTTCATGGATTGCTGTGTCATACCAGGTTTACACTCATTATGTTTTTTCCCCCAATATTAAAAACCTCGCTTTCGCTCGCATTTCAACATCAAAAACAACAACTCGTGTAAACCTTGCAAGCCATGTATTATTCTCTATACCTATTAGTCTGAATTACTGTTATCTCCATTCGTTTCGCCGTGATCAATTAAATACTAATAAGTCTCAAAAGGCCTTATACTAGTTTTATCTAAATTCGTTTTCTTCAAAGTATTTAGCATGCCTTAGTAGAAGTAAGAGCTTACAAAAATCATTCGATGACGTCTACTGAACAGTACTTAGCCTATACTGAACATGGAATTGGACAGTATTTAAATTGGAAACAGAACCCAATTCAGTTCACGTTTTTAGATCGTTAACGTTCCGGATTTGTCTTGGTCCGTATGAGTCATGACGTAATGTCCAGATGACGTACATGTTATGCACATGAGAACCACTAACATTCTTGAGCTATCCGAACTGAATGGAATGTTTCCGTACATAATTATTCTGACTATCTTTTTTGAGGCATTGGCTGAGTAATTTACATCAAGCTGAAATGTGGAACTACAAGGTAAAGGTGGGTGAAACGAAAAGAATATGGAGGAAGTAAAGGAGGAGGAGCCTTTCAGCTGGATTTGACCCATCAATAATTCGTCTCAAATCGCTAGAAAAGGTTG